>NW_011888870.1:5266063-5269087 GCF_000151845.1 Pteropus vampyrus | reverse complement strand
CTACTGTAAATAATGCTGCTATGAACATCGGTGTGCAAATATCTTTTTGGATATGGGTTTTCAAATCTTTGGGGTAAATACCCAGTAGAGGGATTGCTGGATCATATGGTAGATCAATTCTTAGTTTTTTGAGGAATCTTCATACTGTTTTCCATAATGGTTGTACTAATTTGCAGTCCCACTGGCAGTGTATGAGGGTTCCTTTTTCTCTGCATCCTCTCCAACATTTGTTATTACTTGTCCTGTTGATTATAGCTATTCTAACAGGTGTGAGATGATATCTCATTGTGGTTTCGATTTGCATTTCCCTAACAGCTAGTGATGCTGAGTATCTTTTCATATATTTGTTGGCCATTTGTCTGTCCTTTAGGGAGAAGTGTCTGTTCAGGTCCTCTGCTCATTTTTTGATTGGATCTTTTGTTTTTTTGTTGTTATTGAGTTGTATGAGTTCTTTGTATATTTTGGATATTAGGCCCTTATCGGAGGTGTTGATTGCGAATATATTTTCCCATTCGGATAGTTGTCTCTTTACCTTGTTGACAATTTATTTTGCTGAGCAGAAGCTTTTTAGTTTGATGTAGTCCCATTCATTTATTTTAGCTTTTACTTCTCTTGCTTTTGAGTTCAAATTCATAAAATCTTCTTTAAGTCCAAGGTCCTTGAGTTTAGTTCCTATGTTTTCTTCTATGCATTTTTTTTTGTTTCAGGTCTTATATTTAGGTCCTTAATCCATTTTGAGTTAATTTTGGTGTGTGGTGATAGACAACAGTCTAGTTTCATTCTTTTGCAGGTGGCTTTCCAGTTTTCCCAGCACCATTTATTGAAGAGGCTTTCCTTTCTCCGCTGTATTTTTTTGGCTTTTTTGTCAAAAATTATTTGCCTGTATAAATATAGATTTACTTCCGGACTCTCAATTCTGTTTCACTGGTCCGTGTGTCTGTTTTGCTGCCAGTACCATGCTGTTTTGATTACTGTCACTTTGTAGTATAATTTTAAGTCAGGCAGAGTGATGCCTCTGGCCTCGTTCTTTTTTCTCAGGATGGCTTTGGCAGTTCGGGGTCTTTTGTTCTTCCGTACAAATCTGATGATTTTTTGTTCTATTTCTTTAAAAAATGAGGATGAGATTTTGATGGGGATTGCATTAAATCTGTATAATGCTTTAGGTAATATGGTCATTTTAACAATATTGATTCTTCCAATCCAAAGACATGGAATATCTTTCCATTTCTTTGTATCTTCTTTGATTTCTTTTAATAGGGTCTTATAGTTTTTGTTATATAGGTCCTTCACTTGTTTCATTAAATTTATTCCTAGGTATTTTATTCTTTTTGTTGCAATTGCAAAAGGAATTATTTTTTTCCACTTCTTTTTCTGATGCTTCATTATTAGAGTATAGGAACACTATGGATTTTTGAATGTTGATTTTGTATCCAGAGACTTTACTGTATTTGTTTGTTTCTAGTAGTGTTCTTGTGGAGTCTTTAGGGTTTCCTATATAGAGAATCATGTCATCCACAAAGAGTGACAGTTTGACCTCTTCATTTCATATTTGGATGCCTTTTATATCTTTCTCTTGCTTGATTGCACTCGCTAGGACCTCCAATGTTATATTGAATAAGAGTGGCGATAGTGGACAGCCTTGCCTTGCTCCTGATCTTAGAGGGAAAGTTTTTAGTTTTTACCATTAAGTATAATGTTGGCTGAGGGTTTTTCATATATGGCCTTTATTATGTTAAGGTACTTTTCTTCTATACTGATTCTGTGAAGTGTTTTGATCATAAATGGATGCTGTATCTTGTCGAAGGCTTTTTCTGCATCTATTGATATGATATGATATGATATGATTCTTATTTTTTAATTTATTTATGTAGTGTATCACATTAATTGATTTGCATATGTTGAACTATCCCTTTGCTTCTGGGATGAAGCCCACTTGATTGTGGTGTACAATCTTTTTAATATATTGCTGTATTTGGTTCGCTAGTATCTTATTTAGGATTTTTGCATCTGTGTTCATGAGAGATATTGCTCTGCAGTTTTCTTTTTTTGTGTTATCTTTACCAGGTTTTGGTATCAGAGTAATATTGGCCTCATAAAATGTGTTGGGAAGTATTACCTTCTCTTTGATTTTTTGGAAGAGTTTGAGGAGAATAGGTATTAAATCTTCTTTGAATGTTTGGTAGAATTCACTGGTAAAGCCATCTGGTCCTAGACTTTTACTTTTTGGTAGGTTTTTGATGATTGTTTCAATTTCCATCCTGCTGATCGGTCTATTTAGATTTTCCAGTTCTTCTTGATTCAGTCTAGGAAGGTTATGTTTTTCTAAGTACTGGTCCATTTCAATGGATTTTCTTAAAATTTTAACTTGCATAGTTAACATCAAGTAAACAAACCTAAAGTTGCTCAATATTTTTATTCTTCTTATAAACGACATGAGGACTCAGAAAGCTTTAACTGCAATTACCCCCACAGTCTTCCCAGATTTAGTCATTATCATTATTATTTTATAGAATCAATAAATATTTAGATTTACTAAGATGTTTACCAGTTGTTTGTTTTCTATTTCTTCATATCTCCAGTTCCTTGTTTCTAGGGGCAAGCTTCTTCCTTTTGAAGTACATTCTTTCCTAGTTCTTTCAGTGATAAGTTTTTCAATAGTTAACACTCTCATTTGCTTGTTTTGAATTTTTTTTTTAATTTTATTTCGGCTTTACTGCAAATAATTAAGTTGAAATTCTGTTTTCTATTTGCACTTCGAAGATGTTAATTCTTTATGTTAGCTTGTAGTGATGCTATTGAGAAGTCTGCTGTCAGTCTAATTATTATTCCTCCTTTTTAGGTAAACTGCCTTTTCTACTACTTGATTACTAGCGCTTTTCTTTGTCTTTGGTTTTCTGGAGTTTCAGCACAATACATTTAATACGAATTTAGTTTTACTTACTATGCTTAGACTCACTCTGTTTTCTGAATCTGAGGATTTCTATGTCTTTGAATCATCTCTCCTTTATTTTTCTCCATTCACTC
>NW_011888870.1:5263310-5266013 GCF_000151845.1 Pteropus vampyrus | reverse complement strand
ATTTTTATTTTATTTTTTTAATGAAGAAAACATTAAGGATAATGCATTATAAATTATTATATAAACATGAGGCCTGAATTTTAACAACATCTAGTCTTGCCAAGTGAATGTGTGCCAGATCTAGTCCCAATATATGGATATCAGTTGGCACTGCTCAGTATTTCTTAAGCAAAAGCAAAATTAATAGAATATCTTTCCCCCCCTCCCTTTTGGACCCTCCTCTATTCCTCTTTAAATGCCAAGAGGGGTGTAGTTTACAAAATAACAATAATACGGATGAGTCTGGGGAAGAAGAGCTGAAGATTTTAAATCCATTTATTGTCACTTTAGTTTATTACATGTGTTTTCAAGCAGATCTTTAAAGTTTCCAATTCCATGTCAATTTCTATTTAAAAAGCTAGGAAATAAAGACTTTGGGAGGCAGTTGAAAATTAGCTACTGGATTAATTCAAAATGTCAGTACAGTTGGAAGTGAGGCTTTGGCTTAAAGTCTACCGACAGGCTATCAATTTATAAGTGGAGATTTTGTTTGAATTGTACACAGATAGCTATTGAAGAAATATCAAAGTTTCACGGATTGATAACACTGTTTGAGAACTAAATCCATTGTCATGTTCTGCTGCCAATTATTAGCAGAAGTCCACATCCTGGAAACCTTCCCCATCATAGGCTGTAATGCATCTTCTTGTTGACAATTATCAAAGGAGAATCTTGGGGCTGAATGAATTAGGGAACCCTGTCTCATTCCTACGGAAATAAAGTGATGGTAGTGGAAGCTTCAGAGCATAGTAATTAAGAACCACAGGCTTTCGAACCTGGCATATCTGGACTGGAATCCAGCTCTGACCCTTACTAGTGCAGGCAGACTTAATCCTCTGAGCCTCAGTTGTCTTATCTGTGGCTGATGCTATCTCATAGGGCTGTCGTGTGGCTAAAATTGGATAATATATAAAAAGCACTTAGCATGGTGGCAAAGAATCAGATATCATGCACAGTAGCTATTATTGTTGCTGTTGTTATTAGTATTATTTCTCCTGGTGGAATAAACATATTCATTTTCTATTTATTGGCTAACTAGAACCAATAGATAAGACATCAGGCAAACATTTCGTTTTGATGACCATTCCATCTGTTACACTTTTCTTTTGGTTCCAATTCTCTCTGTACTGGGTCTGCACGTTTGCAGTATATTTTAATAAAACAATAATTATTTTGCATAGGGATCTCAGTGCTTTGAAACTGACGATAGCTCAGCCACTTTATTTTGTTCCCCTTGAACAGGCCAGTGACCCCAGTACCTTTGAGCTGATACAGAAAATTCACACCCTGCAGAAGCGTCTCATCAGCAAGACGGAAGAGGTGGTTGAGAAAGAGCTGCTCCTTCAGGTAGCATTTTCATTTTCTGTACTCATTGAACAAGTGTATTGTCTTAGGACTACCATCTCCAGGACCCTGTTTTCTAGAACTATTTGGCAGTGTTGCATACCCGATTTTCAACTGTAGATGGCAACAGTGACTCACACACAGAGAACAAACAACCTGATTAATTGGTCTTTTATGCTGCCATCACTGATATTTCAAGAATTCTGGAAAATGAGTTCAAGGCTAGGCTTACTACATTGGGTAGTGTGAGCTGCTCCCCTATCCCACCCCCATATCTCTATAGTTTTATCTGTCAGATTCTTTTAAATACTTTTCTTCATGTCTTCACATAATATGAAATGCCATGATTTTGATTTTGAAAATTAGCTTTTACAAAGAGCACAATATGTCCTCTTGAAGATTTGTGAGAGTGAAATAGAAGGAAAGATTTCTTTTTGAGGACTTTATGCAGTGAATTATTCTGGAGCAATCAGGAATGGTAACATTCTTTTAGGCCTATATCTTTGCAAGTTGTCATCACCATCATCACTATTATCATCATTATGCCGGATTCTGTGCTGATGGCTTTAGCGACCTTGTCTCAGTTCCTCTTCACAGTTCAGAGGGTGGGTGTTGTCATCCCCAATCAATGGTTGAGGAAGTCAGGTCCCAGGAGTTTAGTGTGGTAAAGAATGTAAATTCCGGTGTTAGATGGCCTGGGCTGGAATTCTGCCTCTGCCAATTTGTAGCTGTGTGAGGTTAACTTCTCTGCACCTGAGGTTCTTCATCTGCATTATGGGGTAATAATAGAACCTGTGAAAAGAGATGTTGTGAGGACCGAAAGAGGTTAGCATTATGCTTGGCACATTGTTAAGTGTCTAAACATTGGTAATTATTCTTATTATTTCTCATTCTGAAGCACATAAATGATCTCGGCCACTGGGTTACCATTAGTAAGAGTAGGATCTTCTGTCTATGAGCGAGGGGCATTTGCCCCTTCGCTTTACATTCTGCCTTAGAAAAGACTCCTTCCCTGATGTTGGCTAAACAGCAAGTAGCTTTCCAGAGCATCGCTATGCTGAGTGGCCGACAGGGATGTTCCTCTTCTCTTATAGAAGAACATAATGGTTAAGAGGGCCAGCTTCGGAGTCAGAAAGACCTGGTCTTGAATCAGCTCCAATACTTTATATTTCACAACTTGGGAAGAATTACATAAATTTTCCAAATCTCAGTTACTCCATCTGTTAATAACATCCAGTTTCATCATGGGAGGAAGATAATCCAGAGCACACAACTTGGATGTCCTGTTCTAAGGATAACCAGTTAGTGCATGGGCACTGG
>NW_011888870.1:5251657-5253840 GCF_000151845.1 Pteropus vampyrus | reverse complement strand
AGGTCTTTCCTATTGTTTATTGTGATTGCTGATTTTCATTTATGGTGGATCTTTTTCCTTTTGTGTTGTGATTTTGGATTGTGAACTCATTTTCAGAAAGACTTTCTTTATGGGACTTGGGAATGGTCCAGGTTGAGGGTATGTCTCATTTCTTTCTGCCAGGTGCCTAGGGGATATCACTTACTTAGGATAATTTTTTATGTTAAATTCTCACTTTGAGGCTTTCTAGACCACTTGGTAAATGAATATTAGAACCTCAGACCTTTGTGATGGAAGATCCATGGATACAAATTCTCAAGGTAGCCATTTTTTTCCCCCACCCTGAGGCTAGGAGATATAGTTAGGTTTCCTTGTGGTCTTCCTTTCCCAGTGGGTGGATTTCTGTCTATTGTCTCCTTTACACTGGGGATGTAACTCGTTTAAGTCCTTGATTTTATGTGGAGGAGTCTCAGGCCCAGGACCTCATCTTATATCCTCCTGTGGCCATTAAAAGCCAAGCCCTTTCTTCAGTGAGTCCAGCCACTTGTCCAAATCAGCCCTCAAGGGAAAGCACAGTATCTACTCACTGTTCCATCATGCAGTTTAGTCTTCGGTTTTGACACTTGAGGATCAAATTACTTGTAAACTCCATTTTGTGATTAAATGAATGCGTTGTTTTATTCAGCATGTCTAATGCTCTGTGAACTTTAGTTTCAGGTTATTTAGTCTGCCATATTGCCATAAACAGAAATTTCTTGTTTGCTCTAATCGCTAGTTTTCTCATCCATAAAATGGGGAGGATAATAGTACCTACCCACAGAATTGAGTGTGTTAATTAAGTTCAAATAAAGGCTTATCCGAGTGTTTAGTTAGCATTAACATTATCATGGTGATGATTATTAATATTATTAATCACCAAATAGTTTTTTATAGGTTTCCAAAGTTTAATATTCTGCCTCACTCCCTTTATGCAATTCCTCATTTAACCTTTCTCTTGTATGGTTGGAAGGCTTTGTGCCTGCTGTGAGTTTCCTCCCGGAGCTTGTGTATCTCCAGACAACAAGCCTTGTTATCTTGGTGAAGCCCCAGGTGCTCCACAGGATTTGACAGTTTCTCATTTTCATCTGTTTTATTAAATTATTAGAGAAATCCTCTGTACTCACAACAGAACATTTTGCAATTAGAAAGGTTTTTGGTTGAATTCTTCTGAGTAGCAGAACATTTTTTTAAATGACTATTTAATCAGTTCATGGTGATGAAGAGACCCCATCACTTTCCAGCAGCAGATATAATAGAAGCCTATTTACCCCCAACAGGCTGTGAGTTCTTTGAGGAAAGTCACTTGAAAATTCATCTCTCTAATCCCAATGACTGGTACTGTACCAGGCACATAGTCAGTGCTCAGTCATGATGGACAGGCTCTCTGCCAGGGCAACTCTGACTTACCCTTTAGGTCTTAGCTTAAATGCTTTTCCCTCAGGGGGGCCTCTTGATTAGGTTTTGTCTCTTGGTACATGTTCCCATACTTTGACTTCTTCATACCACTCATCATACTTGTAATTGATGAAATAATTGTAATTGTGTGTTTAATGACTTTCCTGCTAGACCATAAGATTCACAAAGGCAGTTCCTCTTCATCCCTAGTTCCTTGCCCATAGGTAAATATTTGTTTAATGACTGATTAAATGTTGGAAGAATGGTGGTCCTTCAGTAAATGGTATGCCTTACAGTCATTTAAGTTCTGTCTTTGAGCTCTGAGAGGTTATGGGAATTATTCTTCCTGTTGCCTTTGCATTTTTGTCATTAACTTCTAGCTTTGCAGGAGTTAGAATTTACTGTGGGTAGGTTTATGGATCTCTAAACTCGATTCAAACTGTCAGTGTCCTTTTTGTGTGCCAAGGAAGGCTGATTCATGTGGTGCTCTCAAAGTTCTCCCCTTGCTCAGGGTTAAAATGAAATGGTTCTTGAGCTTGACTTTACAGCTTCAGGGGTAAGATGAAGAAGTCTGTATTCTTGCCAGAATTAGAATCTAAGGTGTGGATGGGAAGAATTTCTTTCCTTTTGCCTACCAAGCTCCTCTCCCCTTGAAAGAAGCAAGGGCAATGCAAGCATACCTGAGATATGCCTCTTTCTGGCCTCTCCTCTCTGTTTTTGCCCCATTATTCCTCATCTCTTTTGAATCCTTCAGTATTAATGACTTCTTT
>NW_011888870.1:5249795-5251607 GCF_000151845.1 Pteropus vampyrus | reverse complement strand
AATTATTGAAAAAAAGTTTGAAGATTTGTCTGTTTCTTCTTGTAGTCCCGTCATTTTTTCTTTCTTTCTTTCTTTTTTGCTTTAAGTACATTTTAGATTATGTTCATAAGTTGAGTAAAAGGTTATGATTTTTATTTCTTCCCAGTGAATTGTTCCTATAATGTTATGCAAGAAGCCTTCTTAATACTTAATGCTTTTACTTACAAAATTGTCTGATAGTACTATAACCCAGAAGTTTTTTTGCATAACTTTTTAATATTTTTAAACTTTATGTGTCCTTCTATTTTAGGTGTCTTTCTTTTTTTTTTTTTTTTTTTTTTTTTTTTTTCTTTTTTTTTTTTTTCCCTTAAATATATAACTTATGAAGTGATCATCCTGATAACTCTAGTACCCGTCTGACACCATCTGTAGTTATTACAATATTATTGACTATATTCCCTATGTTGTATTTTACATCACCATGATTATTTTTATAACTGCCAATTTGTACTTAATCCCTTCGCCTTTTTCTCTCATCCCCCTAAACCCCCTTCCCATTTGGCAACCGTCAATTTGTTCTCTGTATCTACAATCTTGTTTCTGTTTTGTTTTTAGATTCCACTTATTTTTAGATTCCACATAGAAGTAAAATCATATGGTATTAGTATTTCTCTGCCTGACTTATTTCACTTAGCATAATACTCTCTAGGTCCATCCATGTTGTCCCAAATGGCAAAATTTCATTTTTTACGGTTGAGTAATATTCCATTGTATGTATGTACCACATCTTCTTTATCCATTCATCTACAATGGTCACTTGGCTCGCTTCCATATCTTGGCTATTGTAAATAATGCCACAATGAACATAGGGGTGCATAGATCTTTTTAAATTGATATTTTGGATTTCTTCAGATAAATATCCAGAAGTGGAATTGCTGGGTCATAAGGTAGTTCTATTTTTTTTTTGAGGAATCGCCATACTGTTTCCAGAGTGACTGTACCAGTTTATAATCCCACCAACAAAGTACAAGGGTTTCCTTTTCTCCACATTCTTGCCAATGCCTGTGTGTTGATTTATTGATGATAGCCATCCTGACAGTGGGAAATGATATCTCATTGTGGTTTTAATTTGAATTTCTTTAAAGGTTAGTGATGTTGAGCATCTTTTTGTATGTCTATTGGCCATCTGTACGTCTTAGGAGAAATTCTGTTCTTTCACACATTTTTTAATCAGATTTTTTTTTTTGGTGTTAAGTTGTATGAGTTCCTTATCTATTTTAGATATTAATCCCTTATTAGATGTATCATTGGCCAATATCTTCTTCCATTCAGTAGGCTGTCTTTTTTATGGGTGATTTCCCTCGCTGTACAAAAACTTTAGTTTGATGTAATCCATTTGTTTATTTTTTCTTTTGTTTCCCTTAGGTGAGTCCCTTATAATTAAAAAAAAAAATCCAATTTGTTATCTTTATCTTTTGATTGGTGTATTTAGTCTATTTTTAAGTTTATTTCTACCTTCCTATTTTTTATATTTACCCTCATATTTTTAGTGCTCAAAAGAAATCTGTTCCTCCTTTCTATTAGGTTGAGTTTTTTAAATTTTCTCATTTTTTCCCCTCCACCCATTACTTCTTTCTCTTCACTACTCTCTATTCCCCACTTTCCTGATTGATTAATTAATTAATTAATTTATTTATTTATTTTTCTCTCTTTCTCTCAATGAATTTTCTTTTTTTTTCCTTTTTTTAAAAATTTTAAATTAAGTTTATTGGGGGTAACAATTATATAATTTTCAGGTGTATATTATCATTTGACATCCGTATATTCTATTGC
>NW_011888870.1:5243894-5246247 GCF_000151845.1 Pteropus vampyrus | reverse complement strand
GGAGACGTATGTGCCAAGAGTAACTGCTATCTATTGCCTGGGTATCATTACATCATCATCATCACCATCATCATCATTATCCAAATAATGGCATAAGGCACTATAGCAGTATAATAGAAAGCTCTAGCCTCTTGTGAGAGGCACTTAAAAACACATGGAACAGTCACAGTAGCTGAGACTTGTTTTTTTCCAAGTGCTTAAATATAGGGTAGCAAGCTCAAAAACACTCACCCTCAGGGCCAAGCAGGTAACAAGAAAAAGCAAAGTGAACCTTGCATATCATGATCATGAATGGCAACTGACAGGGGTGTCAGAGTCAGAGGCAAAAGGGAGTGGTGGGGACTGCAGCACATAGGGGACTGTGGGTCCCATCCCTAGGAAGCAGCTAACCCCACCCCAGCTAACTAACTGTAGGCTCGTGTCATCAATCTTTAATATTTTCAAGAATAGCTGAAAATTGTGGAATTTTATATACAGTATACTGAGTTTTAAATATTGGCAACTTTAAGAACATTGCCTGGGCTTCCCAGAAGCATACCTGCTGACCACCTTTGACTGACAGGAAGCTAGTTTGCAACCTCTAGCTTCACGGCCTGGGGGAGAAAGAGATTTAAAGGAACAGCAGCAGCAACACAATCAGCTTTACTTGTTTCAATGACTTTTCTTTGATCTAGTCCTTTGTTATGATTTCTTGATGGAATACAGAGCACAAGAATCAAAAGGGAAAGAAGAGCTGGGGATAGAGAAGGAGAAAGCTTCTGGTAATGTGCAGTAATGAACGATCAGGCTGGATTAGGCTGAGCTCCTCTGAGGAGATAAGCAAAGAGGCAGAGGGGCGGTTATGGGTGAGCTAAATGGAAGATGGACCTTGTTAAGATGTCTTTTCCCCTGCTTCCAATGATTCTGCCTTAATTTGTTTACAAGCTTTATGAAAAGAGCAAGGGTTGCCTCCTGACGCTCTGATGCCCAGGCAGCAGGTATATTGCTGGCATCCATCCGCTCAGCTAACAGTTACTGAGTGTGCCCATGTACATGCCGCCAGTGAGCCTGGGGTTCCAGGCTCACTTGACATTGGTCTTGAAGGACCTCCTGGTTCTATAACCACAGTGCAGCGTGACAAGAGCTGTGATTCCATGGGACTCTGAACAAGAGTTTGGAGTGGTCAAGGGTCTCAGTTTGGGTTCCTCAAATTAGAGACTGAGACAAGGGCTTGGTTTCTGGTAGTTTGGGAGGTAATCTCAGGGAGCTGGAATGAGGGAGCAGGAGAGTGAGACAAGGAAGGAAGGAGAAAAAGCCAATAAAGGCAGAGAGAGAGCTGGTCACAGCTGTGGACATATGAATCCCAGTGTCACTGGAGTTCCTCTGAAGAACCACATTGCAACTATTGCCGAATCTTCCTGTCATAGGGAGGGAGGCTGGGACACTGTTCGTTGACTCTCTTTCCTCACTGGTTGAAAGTTGCCCTGGGGGCCACTTCTGAAAACTGAGAGTGCTTTACTCGGTTCCACCCCCACCTCTGAGGAAACCCAGGCCAGTAGCAGAAAAGCTGACTCCGCAGGCCCTTGAGGTGGAAGCTGCCAGAGTGTTCCAGGAACTGATGGCTATCCCAGTGTGCCAGGAATTTCAGCGGTAGCTGAAATTTCAAGATGGACTGAGAAGACGAAGCTCAGGGCACTAAAAGTGTCTGCTACAGGAAATGAAGTGTCCTGATGGGTCTCGAAGACCGCCCACCAGCAGACCCTTTCTTCCCAGTTTACCCATTAACTTCTCACCTGAGTGGTCAATTGCCAATTCAGCTTTAAGAAAGGAGTGGCCATTTTCTCAACTAAGTTCTCATTTGGTCTCCCCTTTCTACCTACCGACTGCCATTCCAGTTGTTATTCAGTGACCAGAAGACACAGCCATGTCATCCTGTGGTTCATTTAAAAGATGGAATCCTGATTTTATTCTAATCACATCCATTTTTTATTTGAGTGCTTCCTGTGTGCCTGGAATTGTGCTTTACCCCCTGCACAGACCTCAGTGGGTGCTGGTGAGCACTTAATGAACAATAGCTCCCCAGATGAGGGGTGGGGGATGAAATAACCTATGATTTACCTGAGGAGGTGGAGCAATTTGGGGGAAAGGAAACAAATCTGACCTCCTAGAACGTTAGCACTGGATTATCTGGGCCGGAATGTTCATTTTACAGATGAGAACACTGAGACATTTTTCTTAATATGCACACTAGTGACATATTACTAGAAGGGTGAATTATTTTAGGAGGTTATATGATGCATGGGAGCGCACTGCCTAATGAAGAGTGACACACGAAAATGACTTAAGTGAGAAGACTGCTTTGGTGGAGTTCAGA
>NW_011888870.1:5234070-5242779 GCF_000151845.1 Pteropus vampyrus | reverse complement strand
AAGGCCCCACCAACTCTCATGTTAGTATGACAAGTCTAGAATGTTTCTTTGTTGATGGAGACATGAAAACCCTTGATTCTGTTTGATGGCAGCCTGGATGGGTTTGGCAGAAGCTGCAGAGTTTTGAAGAGAGGAAGAAGATGCAGAAACTGCTCACATTTATTGCATGCTGAGTACATGCCCAGCCGCCCTGTGCTAAAGCATTTTGCTTTCACTGTATCCTTCAGGAAACCCAGATAAGATCGATGCTATTATTGTTTCCATTTTACAGAGAAGGGAACTGAGGCTTCAAAACAGAGCTTGCTAAAGAGTTTACAGCAAAGAAATGCCAGAGCTGCAATTATAAACCAGGGTTTGATACACTATGGCCTGTAGTGGGCCATATCTAGCCCACTGCCTGTTTGTATATGGCCTACACCAAGAACGGTATTTATACAGTTAAGTGGTTAGAAAAGAATCAAGAGAAGAATAATATCTTGTGACATAAAAATTGTAGGAAATACAAATTTCAGTGTGTTCACAAATCAAGTTTTATTGGCTCACAGCCACATTCATTCATTCATTCATTGTCTATGGCTCCTTTCATGGTACAACAGTTGAGTTGAGTAGTTGTGACAAAGACTATATGGCTATATGGTCCACAAAGTCTGCTACTATCTGGCCGTTTACAGAATGATTTACTGACTCCTCTTAAAACCTTAATCACTGGAGTCCAGAACAGAGCCACTCACCACTATTCTGTGATGCCTCCCAAGTCACTAAACATTCCATTTCCATGACTACCCTCCTCCCAATTCTAAAAGAATTGTTTAATTATTAAAAAGCTACTTTAAGATATGAAAGTAAAATTCTAATATCGTGTCCCAGCTGCTAGTGGTGTAGCCTACACTAAATGTAATTCTTGTCCCCTCTGTTAGTGGATAACTCAGTGATTATCCTCCTCAAAGCTGAAATTTTTGAAGATGCTCCCTCACTAGAGTGGCTGAGGGATGGAAAGGCACAATGGAAACTGAAGCTGTTGACTAGGAGCCCATCTGCAGGTTTTTGTTCTGTTTTAAAACCAAGGGGAAGAAAAAGGAGAGGAGAGGAGGAAATGCTTTCTGCAGAGTCTTGCTGTTCTCAGCAAAGAATATCTGAAGTGTGTCAGCTTTTCTGCTGCCACCTCTTCCTGGGACTTCCTGGGGGGATGCTGCTGTCTGGCCTATGCTCTTCATGTATCAGGGAGGATGGAAGGAGCAAGTGGGGATGGGTTGTTCCCCAAACGGAAGGCTGATGCCAGCTGTAAACAGAGATGTGCGTACGTCCATGTGGCTGGCTTGCGAGGCACCATATACCTCTATCCACTTGGTTTGGCTAACACAGCCTTATGTGAACACTCTGGGGCGGGGGGTACCTTGCTCATGATCTTAATAGTGACTGTCATGTCTGATGAACATGTTATCAAAGTGCTTTTCATACATCATATCTCAGTGGTTCCCAAAGGCTGATCTGGGGACTGTGAGAATCTGTATGTTCCCAAACATACGTGTTCACTGGTGTGTAGTGAAGTGAACACAATTACTAGGTAGCATGAAGCCACTTTTACGTTTCCATTTTGGGGACTGCTCTTTTTTCTGTTCTTTTTTTTTCTTACTTTTGAAGATGTAAAATGTTGTTTAATTTTTGAAACGGCATTCTCTTAATTTTTTTCTTGTGCATTTCTTTCCTTTATGAAATAATTAGAAGAGCTTTTAACAATTTCCTATTTGTCAAGAGCTAGATTACTGGAGTTAGAATCTTGGATCTGAAACTCTGGACAGGTTACTTAACCTGTCTGTGGTAACTCAGTTTCCTCATTTAAGTGGAGGCAATCATGCCTATCTTATGGGGTTGTTTTATATGTAAAACATTTAGAATAGTCCCTGGCCAGAGCATTACATTACACCACATTAATATTATCTGTTAGTCTTTTTCATGGTTAAACTTAGCAAACGAAATTAGCAAGACTATGCTGGTGCTAAGTTTTTTTTTTTTGGAGGGCGGGGAGGCACTGTTCAGGTCCAAGAAATCTAAAATCAAGGAACTACTACTTTCTCTCTTAATCTTCACAAAAACCCCATTTAACAAATCAGGAAAATAAAGGTTAGAGAGATTTATGGAGCCTCAGAAAATGCCTCCACCATTGCTGGCAGCCCTAAGAAAAAGGATGGTTGTGCAGGGTTGTCTAGGATGCTCTGGTCCCATTAGGGAAATAGGCTCTTCATATGCAGATGTTTGGGGCTTTTCTTAATATCATGTTCAGCTTCATTTAAGATGAATAAGTTTCTCAACCTGTGTCCCTTCCCTTCATACTTGCTGAGGTATACTTAATGTGCTCGATTATCTCATGCCTTCTCATATTCCTTCTCACTTGTTCTCTGTAAATGTGCCAGGAATAACTTCCCCTAATGTTAGAGTCTTACAAGCATTAAAAGTTTCTTAAAAAGAGATTGGCTCTAATAGGCTCGATTAGGCAGATAGAGGTTAAAAACCAGTCTGTACCTTCAACCGTAAATACTTTAAAACACTTGAATTTCAGCTAGCCTGAGGACATACACAGCTGACTGCTGGGCTCAATCGTGGATGTGGTTAGGAAGGGTTTCGTTCATGTAATATATTTTGAAACAAGTGGTTTTCAAAAGGAGATATCGTGATTGAGTTTCTTCTCCTCACCCTTGTTTTCATCTCAGTATTGAGTCAGGGTCGAGGTGTTTTAAACTGTCAGAAATTCAGGAAATAGCAGGTCTGATTCCAGAGCTTTTCTTAACAGACAGATGCGAAGTGTGCAGTAGATATTGAAACTCTTCCGTCTCTTCATGGAAACAGCTTCTACACCCACGAGGAGAAAGGAACATCTGCCAGACTTTCTCCGTATTTTCCAGCTGCTTCTAAGATCCCTTTTCCTGCCCCACCTCCACCCCCACTCCCTTTCCCCCAGACGGAAAGGGAGGAATTGCTAATCTGTTTAGCACGGGCTAAAGACTTGGGCCTCTGATTGCTGGTGGGCCAGGCCGTTGTGTATTAAATAGCTCCTGCCCTGAAGCTCTCTTGTTCTCCTGGCCTGTTCTGTGTCAGAGGTCAGCAGGCCAGGGCAAGAACCACAGTGTCTACTGTCCACCCTGTTGCCTCTGTCTTCAACTAGGTGGATAATCTTCATTGGGTCTGCTCTGCCTGGCCAGCTAAGATTCAAGAGAGAAAGAGTAGGTCTCTTGGTTCAGTCAATTCCCCAGCCCAATGGACTAGAGAAGCCTTTCATGGGGGTGGTATGTGTGGTATCAGGTAGAAAAACGTAGTTATTAAGAACTCTGACTCCTGAGCAAATCAGATTTGAGTCCAAGCTCACTCAGAACATTGTCTGAGCCTGAGCAAGTTAACTCCCTGAAGCCAGTCCTTGATTTGTAAAATACAGATAATAATACATTTCACATGAGGTTTTTGTATAAATTAAGTGAGATAATCTTTATCAAGCACATGGCCCAATGCTTGTAATTAATGAGTGTTAGCTGCTATAATCATGGTATTGCACTCAGGATGCAGATTTTTAGATGGATCTCCACCCTAGTAGCTTATAAATGGCTTAATGTAGCAACTCCGCATTTCATATGTGAGTTCATTTTCTGGAATGATTGCTAGACTCACTCATCCTGAGGGCAACCTCTCACTTTCCCTCTCCAGTGACTAGTTCTTTATTTGGTGTGCTCATGAAATCAGTTAGCTTTTGCTATATAAACCAGTCCAAAACTTGGTGGCTTGAAACAGTAATCATTTATTCGATCATGATTCTATTAGCTGGCAATTTGGGCTGGGCTCAGCTGGCCAGTTCTTCTCTTGGGCTTGCCTGGACTCACTCATGTTTCTGCAGGCCAGCTGGTGGGTTGCTAGGACCCAGTCGATCTAGATGACATCATTCACATGTACAGTGGTTGGTGCTGGCAGTTGGCTGAGGTGAGGGGAGTGACTGAGCCACATGTCTCCACTAGGCTAGTCCAGGTTTATTCTCATGATGACTGTCTCAGGATTTCCAAGAGCAGGAAGAAAGGACAAGTCCCAATGGGCAAGCACTTTTTGAGCCTCCATTTGTGTCATGCTTGCTAATATCCCAGTGGCCAAAGCAAGTCATATGGCCAAACCCAGAGTAAACGTGGGAGAGGACTGTCCAACATCATGGATACAGTAACCATTATTGCAACAATCTACTTCCTTTATTTGTTGAGTTTTAGTGGAAATACTTTGCATTTAAGCATTCAAGTGGTATAAGATTTCTTTTTTTAATCCTTTGTCAGATATGGTATTTTAATATGCCTGGCATCTGGTCCCCATCCTTGCATTTTATTGCTGACATGTTTTTCTTTTCTTTAATCTTTTATTCCCTTTATTTGGGAAATTATAGTTTGCTGCAGGACATAGTTCTTTTTATAGGAGGAACAGCTGTGATGTCATAATCGAGCACATCTCCTTAGGGATATTCATTTATTCCCATGCATTTGGATCCACAATCCATTTGTTCATTTCTATTTCGGTCTTTGACTTCATAGTGAATTAGAGCAAATATGTTAACCAAAAATGTATTAGTTGATAAATTAATCTTTAAAAAGTTCCTTTTTTCTTTTGATTTCTATTGAGCTCTAATAGTGAGGGAATGTTAAAAAAATTAATAATCTTTCTTTTATAAGGGTCAGTTTGAATTAAGTTTCAGAAAACCAAGTAAGAAGAAGAGTTTCTGATATCATAAACTATTAAAGTTGTTTTTAAATAAGAGCAGTGTTTAAGCTCATTTTTTTAAGTGAAAACAAATAGAATCATATGACTAGTAACTGAGAATGGAAATAAAAGATTACTTAGAGTCCAAACAAAACATTTTCAATAAAGAATTTCTCGGTGGAACATTTAGGTTCTTATTGAATCTGTACACAATTATATCTTATTCCCCAAACAGAACAGATTTTCTGTGATAAATGTTTTTGGACAGCAGCAATATTCAATTCACTCCATTTCAATATGCAGATTTATTTGTGAAATTGGAAGAAAATAGTTGCCAACAAGAACCTGAGGGAGTCCTATCTATCTTTAGCTGCTCTGTTGGTGTTTCACCCAGAAATATCTTAGAGATAGAGGTGCTTCTTTTAAGGATGAGAAAAACTGCAGCTGGAGCAGAAATTAATTTGTATTTATAGTCCAAACACCTACATGAATCCTTAATCTGCTTTTTTTTTTTATGATTTTAGGGGAATTTATAGAATCGTTTAGATTGGAAGAAATCTCCAGTGGGTCGTCAAGTTCCCTCTCCTTATAATGGGAGAACTGATTTTATTATCCTTAAAGCAGCTCTGATAGATGGGTGTCAAGTCTGGCTCATGTTTCATGCATTTAAAAATGTATATTCCCTACTCGGAGTGTATTTAATGTGTAGGAGACAGACTGAGAGCTGCCTATATGCCCTGGAGAACTTTTCTGAGTTCCTGACACGCAGTCTCCTCTGGAACAGATGCCAAATATGTAGCATATTTAGCATTATATTGATGCCATCAAACCCAGTTTGCTTTTGGCTTCTGATAATTAGAAACATTTTTTCCCTAATGTGTATAAGGAGCCCAATATGCTTTCTGTTCTGAGATGATAATGGAAGGTCATTTCTTCTTATGTCCTTCTGTCCTGCATACCTCCGGCGACCTCCTGTCCCTCCAATTAAGAAAGCCTGCTTAGAAGATCAATTCTGAGCCAAAAAGTATTGGAGGTGTCTCTAATATCTGCAGAAGTTGGTGAGACACAAAGGAATATAAGACACGGTCCTTACCTGCAAGAAATTTCTATTCTATTTGAAAAGATTCTTGATTTATGTCTGGGAAGAAATGAGACTGGTCTTTATGAGCAGTGTGTGAAAATCCAGACCATTACTTCATGGTTCCACTTAGCAAACAATACCCAATTATGTATAATCACATTATATTGGATACTGATAATAGCGAGTACCCAATTATGCAGTAAAGATGCTCTCTAGGACAGTATATAATACGGTGTTTGTTGCTTAAAACAGCTGTTAAGTGCCAAAGGGGTCAGAGCAGGTGAAATGAATAAGAACTGGCTTCTCCAGGACAAAGAAGATGCGATTGGGTTGGACTTTAACATGTTAAAATGACTCATTCGGACGTTGCCTAAAAGTATGTGTTGAAGATGGATGGGATAGCAGTAGAGAGCTCAGACCTAGTTTTGAGCCCTGGTTTTACCAGTGACCAACCTCGTGACCTTGGGCAAGCAACTCACACTCTCAGAGCCCAGGTGACTCCAACTCCACAGTGGCGAGAGTAACAGTACCTGGTTCATAGGGTTGTTGTGAGGATCAAATGAGATAACTCATTGAAACTGCCTAAGGCAGAGTTAGACAGGCAGGATGGTCGGAGGTAACTGCATGTGAAGGTGATGGTATTGGTGTAGGAAAGGCACTGTGGAGGCTTGTAGGTGGAGTAATGGAACATTTTCTCAAAGGAGGCCAGTTTGAAAACAATGAAAAGGCTGAGGGAAGATGAAGAGTTAAAGTTCTGAGATGGGGTGAGTACCTTTGGGGTGTGAAGAGGGGGTTGAGCGGTAGGGACCTATGGCTGGCTGTTTTGTGTTGGGGAGTATCTTTGGATATGTTATGTTGGTACCAATTATATAGGTTTAGAGACCAAGGACAGGCATTAAACTTGCTCCAGTAGACAACTATGGACTCTAAATTGTGGTAATGACCACAACTCCCATGGCAGCAGTCACGGCTTTCGAATACCTATTGTATTATTGTATGTGTCATCCTGTGATGGGTCCTTTATTTTATGTATTATTTTTAGTTTCACAATAATTTTTATTATTTATGCAGCAGGTCAGTTTTACAAATAATGAAGCCAAGGCTCAGAGTGATTAAGTAATATGGTCAAGGTCACAGAGCTGACTAGTGGCAGAGTGGGGCTCGAACCCATGCAATCTATGGTGAGAGGTGAATTCTATATTCTGTCCCTAGTTGGTTGGCCATCCAGGCCTATGTTCTGTAAGTATTGACCAGTCAGGAGTGTGACACAGTAAAAAGGACAAGGAGGCAAGATCGAAAGGAACATGGGGGTCAGGGACTGGGGCTGAAGGAGTAGCTAAGAGACAGCTATAATTTGGGCCCAAGTTACTGAGGATATTGATAAGGGACAGGTACTGGGGATGAGGAGAAAGGAGTAAACGCATGAGATCTTTAAAAAGTCTAACTTATGAGACTTGGCAGTTGAAGGTCTGTGAAGGTCAAGGGGGAAGAGTTTTTCGTTCTGGTCAGTGATAACTCCCAGCTTGATGCGGCTGATCCACTGCCTTGGGGTCCCTTGACCACACCACACTCCAACTCCTGCTTCTACTCCCCTGACATCTGCCCACCGCCCCCCGCTCACACACACAGCTCTCCAGGCTGAAACTCGGAGCATGAGACTTTTTAAACCTTGAACAGAAGGCAAAGCAAAACAAAACAAACAAAATAGAAAAAGTAAACCCGTGTCACATAAAGTCTTCAAACAGTTACTAACATAGAAAAACTAGAGACTCCAGTCATCTTTTCTACCCGCCTTCACTCTTCCTGGTTGTGTCTCTGGTAGGGATTGGCAGTTAGAGTGAAAGAAGTTGTTTTTACCATTATGTCTTCCACTTGGTTACTGCTGGCATATTAGAAAGCTGTTGATTTTTACACGCTTATTTGTTTCCAATCCTTCATACTAAATAGCTTCTCAGTTGATTTTCAGTTGACCTGCTGTATCAATAATAAAAATTATTGTGAAACTAAAAATAATACATAAAATCAAGGACCCATCACAGGATGACACATACAATAATACAATAGGTATATATAATCATACCTTCTCTAAGAGGTCAGAGGTTTCCTCTTCCTTTCCAATAATTATTTCATTTGTTTTTATTTCCTGACTCAGCACTTTGTTTATAATATCAGTTATTTAAAAAAAAAATTAGTTGGAATAATCAAAATGATGTTGGATTTTTCAGTACCTGTAGGAAGGACGGACGGCAATTCAGAGGGGCTAAAGATAGAGTGAATGGCCAGGAAGCTATTGCAGCAGAATCGCGATGTCGTGATGCCAAAGGAAATTGAAACAGTCACAGGAGAAAATGGACTGGCCTTGTTATTGTAGGCTTGGTACGAAAGATGACTCTCAGGCCTCAAATCCAAAGCCTGATGGTCTAGTCGATAGTGACCAGGAACTTGACTCTGTTATTAATAGATTTTGAAAGTAATTGCAATCTGTTCCTCTGAAAAGAGGTGAGAATATGGAAATTAATTAGAATTCTCAGCTTATAAAGAGTTCCAGGAACGTGGGTTTAAAAGAAATTAGCGGGTATCTTTAATTTTCTTCCGTATGGCCAGGGTCTGACTCTTAATCTAGCTGGAAGCAAAATATCATATAATAATTACAATTTGTGAATGTTTCTTCCAGTTGACAAAGCAGTTTTACATACATTGTCTCATTTGGTTCTTGCCAGCTCTGTGAGATAGAGGATAATGGAAGTGTCTAACATTTGTCTAGAAAGTTACATTTTGCAAAGCACTCCCGCCTGTACCTCGTTTATGCTCACACCCATTGATTTCTAACATACACTTAAAATGTTTATCTAATTATAGTTCTCTAAATGCAGATTTTCTTTTCTGTCTTTGTTAATGAAATTCCCCAC
>NW_011888870.1:5231634-5234020 GCF_000151845.1 Pteropus vampyrus | reverse complement strand
AATAATAAAAATTATTGTGAAACTAAAAATAATACATAAAATCAAGGACCCATCACAGGATGACACATACAATAATACAATAGGTATATATAATCATACCTTCTCTAAGAGGTCAGAGGTTTCCTCTTCCTTTCCAATAATTATTTCATTTGTTTTTATTTCCTGACTCAGCACTTTGTTTATAATATCAGTTATTTAAAAAAAAAATTAGTTGGAATAATCAAAATGATGTTGGATTTTTCAGTACCTGTAGGAAGGACGGACGGGAATTCAGAGGGGCTAAAGATAGAGTGAATGGCCAGGAAGCTATTGCAGCAGAATCGCGATGTCGTGATGCCAAAGGAAATTGAAACAGTCACAGGAGAAAATGGACTGGCCTTGTTATTGTAGGCTTGGTACGAAAGATGACTCTCAGGCCTCAAATCCAAAGCCTGATGGTCTAGTCGATAGTGACCAGGAACTTGACTCTGTTATTAATAGATTTTGAAAGTAATTGCAATCTGTTCCTCTGAAAAGAGGTGAGAATATGGAAATTAATTAGAATTCTCAGCTTATAAAGAGTTCCAGGAACGTGGGTTTAAAAGAAATTAGCGGGTATCTTTAATTTTCTTCCGTATGGCCAGGGTCTGACTCTTAATCTAGCTGGAAGCAAAATATCATATAATAATTACAATTTGTGAATGTTTCTTCCAGTTGACAAAGCAGTTTTACATACATTGTCTCATTTGGTTCTTGCCAGCTCTGTGAGATAGAGGATAATGGAAGTATCTAACATTTGTCTAGAAAGTTACATTTTGCAAAGCACTCCCGCCTGTACCTCGTTTATGCTCACACCCATTGATTTCTAACATACACTTAAAATGTTTATCTAATTATAGTTCTCTAAATGCAGATTTTCTTTTCTGTCTTTGTTAATGAAATTCCCCACAGAAAATGACCATCCTTGCCTTGTCTAGGCACTGAAATTCTCTTCATTTTCCAAAATCCTTTTCAGGTATTATGTTTGCCCCTTCCACAAGAGAGAGGTGATAAATAGAGGTGGAATGGAGAGAAACTGAGCAAGCTAACTCAAGAAGGGAGAACCCAACCCTGTGGCCCTCGGGGGGAGGGGTCCATGTGGAGGAGGGTTGACCAGAAGTCCCCTGGGCAAGTCTGAAGATTATGGAAACTTTGCTTTGGCTTTGTCCTCTTTGGCTTTTTTCCCAAAGTGGAGACAGTGGAGAAAGTGATCGTGTGAGGGTATGTAGAGGATGACATTGCGTGTGGAAACACATGCTCCGCATTCTGCAGCTCCTCTCACTTCCCTTGATTTTAGAAGAAGGAAAAGGAAAGACCATTTGGCTGTCCGCTAGGTCCTTCAGTGAAATGTGTTCAATTTTTCCAATGGAACTCAGGAGGTAGTCTCACAGGGGCCAAGGGAAGAGAGAATTTCAAGTGGGGAGTAAGTCATCACTGTTGACATCCACCAAGAGAAGTAGAACTGAGGGAAGGATGTGGCCACAAGGAAGTCGCACGCTGGTGTCCTTTGAGAGTCCAGTTCTGGGAGATTGTTGGGCATGGAAGCCTGGTTGCTAAGAGCTCAGAAGGAAAGAGATGGTGAGAGAATGGGGGCAGTAGATTTAAGTTACTCGTGTCAGAAATTTGGCAACGAAAGACTGAGAAAAAAAAAATTAAAACACACACATAAAACACTAGCATTATAAAAGATTCGAAGAGTTTAGAAACACACAGAATAAAACATCCAGGCCCTCTGACCCTTTTTGTTGCAGCCCCATTCCCCGAGTGTAATGGAGTGACACGTGCTCTTCCAATCCTTGATAAACAGTTTAGAGAGAGGGGGTGAAATTGATGTTGGTGTCAGACATCAGTGCAGAGAGTAAGCCCAGAAGAAGGCGAGGAGGAGATTCAAGGTGGATGTGTATGTTTGTGTGTGTGTGTAGGGGTTTAGTATGTGTGGTTTTATGTGCATAGCTCTAGGTCTACATGTTTATTCATGCTCACATACCAGGAGAGAGGATGAAGGCAACCAGCTCTCATTTGACATGGAAGAGGATTTATGTAGTGCCAGTATCTCATGACGAAGGTCAAGAACTCTTAAGACACCTTCTATCTGTTTAGATCAGGTCATTTGCAGAGAGTGAGTGTGACCGAGCTGAAATTGGGGTCTTGAGCAGAGAGGTAGGAGGAGGTTGCTGAGGAGGTGATATCTACCTATTAACAGAAATAAAAATGAGAATTGCTGAGTAGGGAGAAGGAACTGTCAATGTGCTAGCTCGAATTTGTAATGGCCCCACTCCGTAAGTTCTGCAATGCCTTCCAGCAGCACTGGGTGGCCTGGGAGCTGAGGAATTGGACAGAAGGAGAGGGGTAGTACTGGGACTGTGTG
>NW_011888870.1:5208158-5230293 GCF_000151845.1 Pteropus vampyrus | reverse complement strand
TTAAAGTTTTAAGTACCTTATGGAACAATTTGTGTAAGGTTAATTTTCTAAGTTGTCAGCTCTACAGCATAATGACTTCATACTTTTTTTTTTTTTACCTAGTTTTATGCCATTATTTCTATAAAGAGGTGATTGGTTTGCATTTAGATTAGGCAAATATGAAAACTGGACTTTTTTCTTTCTTTCACAATTTTAGATCTAAAACAACATTATTGCTCTATTTCAGTGCTGTCCAATAAAAATATAATGTGAGCCATATCTGTAATTGTAAATTTTCTGGTAGTCACAATAACAAGGTAAAAAATTTGGGTGAAATTAATTTTAATAACATACCTTGCCTAACCTAATTTATAAAAAATAATGTCATTTCAACATGAAATAAATTTTGAAAGTTGTTAATGCTATATTTTACTTTTTTAAAATGCTAAGTCCACAATATCTGGTATGTATTTTATACTTAACCTCACATATCAATTCAGACTACCACATTTCAAGTGCTTGATAGGCATATCTGGCAAGTGGCTATGGTATTGATCAGCACAGGTCTGTTTTATGGCCATGATCGCTTGAGTACTAGCTTGACTCTTAAGTTCTTTTTGATTTACTGAGCATGTTTATGTAATCTGAATGATTGCACTCATGGGATTGGCAGAGAATTAGTTATTTAGATGAGTCAGTCTTTCATCATTCAATTTTTCTTCACTCACTCATTTATTCAATTAGAATCTCACTTCATCCTATACACTAAAAAAATTACAAAAGTTCTAGAAAAAAAATCAAATTTCTATATTTTCTTCGAGAATAGGGAAAGCTCCCCTTTTTTCACTTGAGGAAAAGTGTTAATGTAGTAAAGTAGATTATAATAGAACAAACATACCTTCTACTCACTCAAAATGGTAAATAGTAATGTTTGTCACATTTATTTCAGATTAAAAAATAAAGTAAGTAGGTCTTTCGGATTGGGTAAGACCTCTCTGTACCCTTCAGAGTCCCATTTCTTTTCTGCCCTCCATAGAGGCACCAACTATCATAAATTTGAAGTGTATTTCTTCAGTACATTTTAATGCTCTTTCTGCAGATTGATGCATCTGCAAACAACATAGAAAATTATTTGGTGTATTTTACATTTATACATGTGGTATTATATATACCACATGCATTATTATTCATTTTTCTCTTTTTTTTTTCCCTTGGGAAATATCCATGTTGATACACATGGATGATATAGGTAATTCTATTGTGTATCTCTACTATATCTATTATTTATGGTAAAATTTTTTTCTCCAAACTTTCACTATTGTAAAAGTTATTTCAGTGTGCATTCCTGTACCAATTTCCTTGTACACATATGTGAACATCTCTCTAGGGCGTGTGCCTAAAGATAGAGGAAAGACTTTCTAAAGGCAGAAGTCACAAAGGAAAAGAGTGATAGCTTTGTCTACATACAAAGTTTAGAACATCACTGGTACAGCAGAAAACACTTTAAAAATGGACAAACGACAAAAGTAAAAATATTTACAATGAACGTGGCAGAGAAATGCTCAAAAACTTTCATACATAAAGAACTTTTATAAATAAATTGAAAAAGATCACTTCAGTGAATAAATTGGTAAAGATCATAAGCAACCAATTCCTGAAGGAAGAATATGAGTGGCTAATAAACAAAAATATGATTAATATTAGTAAGCAAAGAAATGAAAATTAAAAGAATAATTATCCTTTTTTTTTACCTATCAGAATTGGCAAAGATAAAAAAGATGATGATATCTAGTGCTAGCGAAAATTTTGGGGTACTAGGCACTTTTATATACTGTGGGTGGGGTTTAAATTGATGTGAACTTTCTAGAAGAGAGTTTGATAGTAGGTATTAAAGACCTTATAGTGTGCAAACTCTGATTCAGAAATTCTATATTAGGATTTAATCCAGAGAAAACAAATCAGTTGTATAAAAATATGTTATACCGAATGTGCTTATTATAGTGTTATTTATGTTATATATATAGATGGACCAATGATGATAATGTATTGTGAACTGAGGAATATGACTCAGTCAACTTAAGGTTAAAATATCGAACAATGCTGTGATAACACCAAGGGTGCAGTTAGGTTGAGGAAATTGGAAAGGCTTCCCAACAGAAGTTACTTTGAGCAGGATTTTGATGGACGAGGAGGTTTGACAAGGAGTGGAAGGTGGGAGTGGGGGAAGGGCATGCTAGAGAAATAAGTGGACAGTGCAAAAGCAAGGAGGCTTCAATGAACCTAGTGGATGAGAGAGTGACAATGACTCAGGATAATGGACATACAGGGAATATGAAAGGGAGCAAAGAGAGGATGGAGCCCTCTCTGCTCTGAGCCCATCCTGTGATCTCCTGGTCCTGTTACTTTGTAGGATTTAATTGCAATATTCACATCACTTGGCATTATTTCAACTTGTAGAATTCCATCAGAATATCACTTGGTTTAAAATTTAATTGGGCTTACTCAAAACTCTGCACTATTTCAAAGAATTTTCCATGTCAGTGAGATTTCCTAGCTGCCTTTCATTGGCTCCATTGCATGTTTTAATAACTTGGTTGTGTAAGGGCCTTTCTTTATGTAGCTGTCATCGTCAATGTACAGTTTGCATGGCTGCTGTATTCTCTTCTGACCCTTCACTCTCTCTAGTTTGGCTGGTGACTGAGAATGGTAGAAGGAGGTTGTTCGACAATGGACTTGAAGAAACTGAGAGTGTGCTGGTCCAGACTTGGAATCACCCTGGCCTGGGTTAGAATTCTGGCTCTGTTATTTGTGGGTGTGTGATTTTGGGCAAATTACTTAGCCTTGCTGAGCCTCAGTTTCCTCATTTGTGAAATGGAGCTGATGTATGAGGGTTACATGGATAATGTCCATAAAGTGGTTTTTGGAGTTTGTGGTTTGTGCTCAATAAATGTTAGCTATTATAATTATTATTTTATGAATAATTGGAATCATTCTGCCTTCTCCTGTTAGTCTGCAAGAGATCATTCATATTATAGGCCTCATTAATTATTTATGGTTCTAGAACTTCCCTTATATTTCCTACTTCAGCGGCACATTGGAAAGAGGAAGCTGGGAGCTCACTGTCTGGCTTGATTCTTGAACCCAGGCTTTAAGGAGAGAAGGATAGGAGGCTTCAACGTCTTCTTTGAAGTTAGACAAATTAGACAGGGCCTGAGGAAGGAGCCCGTTTTAGGACCAAGGAATATGTACTTGATTGAAGCATGCCCTAGGCTCGCTCTCTCTAGAACTCCAACATTCATGCAGCCTAGTTCACTCACACCTGAACAAAAGAAGCAAGAAGCAAGGATGAGAGAGAGAGAGAGAGAGAGAGAGAGAGAGAGAGAGAGAGAGAGAGAGAGAGAGATCCATCTACGTATCCATTTATCTGTCCATCCATCCAAGGGAAAGAAACATATTGGCCTAGCCAGGCGGCCTTTGCAGATGAACCCCTTGAGAAGTAAGGGACCATTACTGATGGAATCTCGGGGGCCTTTCTTTTTAGGGTTGTCTCTTCTCTTTTTCTTGTGGTAATATTTGTGTCTGTTTAGAATTGCCATCACAACATATTATTGACTCATTTGTCTCTTAGACTCTAAATTCCTTGAGAATAAAAGTATAGAAGTAGGATTATGATCTTTTGGAATTAAGTTTGCTTCATAGCTCTAGTACTAGTGACTTTGGTCAATTAACCTATTTCTCCATGTGTAAAATGAAGTTACCCACTGATTTATAAAATTGCTGTAAGGATTGAATATAATTTATGAAAAGTAACTGACATATAGTAATTGCTTAATAAATGGCAGCTGGTGACAATGAGAACAACCATGACAACAGTGATGATGATGCCAGAGTGTAGCTCAGTGACTGGTGCATCTATCAGCATGTATTGAATGGATGAATAGATGAATGGTCGGGTGAATGAATGGTCAAATGAATGTACGTTTAAATAGATGAGTAAACAATTCTCAGGTTTGTTGTGATGAGTTATTGAAATAACACATGCATTAAGCTTAGTACCATTCCTGACACATCCACAATACCTGTTCTATAATGAGAGCTGCTGCTATTGCTTCTGTTACTATTTTCCAGTATTCTTTGCCCAATTCTGCCAAATTGTTCAGGAAAGGGAATGTTATCATCATATAAATACATTCACTAATGAATTTGCCATTTATGACTATTGCCTATTCAGACATGCCTCCCAGCATTATGTGACTAACTCCTGCCCATCTTGACATCATTGGTCTCTCTTTTTCAGTAGGATTGTTCAATGTTATTCATACCCGGCAGGGAATGCAAACACAATGTAAAGCAATTGTAAAGTTGTAAACTTTGCAAAAGATGCCAGATCTCATGAAATCAATAAAAGTGATATTTTAAAAAATGCTGGCATCATATATAAGGACAATGACAAATCAGCATCTGGTGGAAAAAGAGAAAATTGAACAAGTATAATTGCAGATATCTCAAAAAAGAATGTTTTAAATATCAAAGGATTAAGAGGGAATTTAAAAAAAATTAATGAAAGCTTTGAATATTTCTGATAAAACTAGTCTTTTAAAAATAATTGGTCTGAGTACTTAACTAAGATACAAAAAGCATTAATCATAAAAGAAATTATGGATAAATCTTACTACATTAAAATTAAAAATGCCTGCTTCTCAAAAGAGGTCATAAAGAAAGCAAGGCCAATTATATGTATATTTATCTATTTAGAATATATAAAGAATTACAAATCAATAAGAAAAAGACAACTCAGTAGAAAAATGGGAGAACAATACACATGAATAGGCATTTCTCAGGAAAAGAAGCACAAATGGTGAATAAACCTGAAAAAGGGGCTCAACCTTATTTTATAAGCAGGGAAATTAAATTCATGACCACATTGAGATACCACCTTACTATTTCTGGAGAGACAAAAGTTAAAATGTCTGTATTAGTTATCTGTTGCTCTGTTACAAATTACCATCAATTTAGCGGCTTAAAACAACATACATTATCTCATAATTTCAGTGGATCAGGAGTCTGCATATGGCATAGCAGGTCCTCTGCTTAGGAATTCCTGACAACACTAAGCAATGGCAAGGATGCAGACCAGTGGAGATTTTTATTAAACACTTTGGAAAATAATTTTACGTTATCTTATAAAGTTGAACATCCATTTATCTTTAAGATACAACAATTCCGATTCCACTTCTAGGTCCACATGTTGGAAGAATTGTACCTGTGAACTAGGAAATATGCACAAGAATGTTTATAGCAATATTGTTGATGAAGACAAAATTCTGAAAACAATCCAAATGTCCACCAACAGGAGAAAGAGTACATTGTGGAGTTGTCATCCAATAGAATGAATGACATAAACAGAAACACACAACACCATCAGTAAACCTTAGAACAATCCTGTTGAGTAAAACAACCAAGTCATAGAAAACTAGGTACATGAATATATTTTTATAAAGCTCAAAACAAAACAAAATTAAATTGTAGATATATACTAAAACTATATGAAAAAAATCTATCGAATGGTGACAGGATTCAGAATGGTGCTTATCTTGGCTAATGGTAGCATTTGTGTAGGCACAGGGATGGGATGGAGAAGGAATACGCAGATTCTACACAACTGATAATATTCTATTTCATTTTATTATTATGCTTTATAGTTACCAGTGCAATATGTTCTTTTGTATGGTTGTTTTATAATAAAAATTTAAGAAAAAGTTGTATTACGCAAGTCAGATATATGAAGGAAGTCAATTGTACTATAATACTGTTAGTTACGTCAAAACCCCTATTATTTTAATAGATTATTTCTTCTAGTAAGTATATTATTAAATTTAAAACATAAAGTTTTAAATAATAAGACAAAAAACCTTTTTATGAGTATCGGATCAGTTTTTCAAGGAATAAAATCTCATTCAAATTTGTTTTTTACTATATCTTATAAATATTGATCACATTGTAAGTGGATTGATTTCAAGTGACTTTATTAAATTTGTCTGTTGATTGTGAGCCCCTTCTCTAATTCGTGAATACAAATATTATTGTTTCTATGATTATTCTCACCAAGATCCGTCTAAACTATTTCCCTTGCCATGGTCACTCAATGGATATCATTTTAACCTTTGAACCTACCCACACATCACACATTTCTGGAATCTCTTTGGCGACCTGGTGTTACTCTGGTTTTTTTTGTTGTTGTTGTTGTTTATGGCTTAGTTCTTTGTTTTTCCTCAGCTAAATAGTAAGCTCCTTTAAGTTTTTGGCCTTACTTATTTTTGTATGAAACTAGCACAATGTTGTACATAGTACTAGTACTAAATGAAACCTAGTCGACTTGATTATCTAGACATTTCATTACAGGCTTAAGAAAAATCAACAGTATCATTATTTAATATGTGCAAGTTCTTCACGTACATTCAGTTGCTAGGTAAGGTCAAAGGTGAAATAAGTCGACAGTTTGGGTAATGAAGTTCAGGCTTGTCTAGACAATTATATACTTTGTATAGGATTTCATAAACATATATTTGCATTTGGAAATAAAATCCTTTCCAAAAAGTTCTCTCAAGAAAGTTTGTGTTGCTTATGTCAGAAAGCACCAGAAGCATTTTTCATATTGTTACAAAAATGGTGAAGATTAGTGCATGCAGATTTCTCACATGCCTCATAAAACACTTAATCATGTACATCGGAAGCCAAGAACCACTGTGTAACCAAGTAGTTCCCTGCTCATAAGGAACTCAGCTGTGTAATTCTGTTTCATCCCCAAATTCAACATCTCCTATCCTCTCCAAGGGGCTTTACCACTTCATGACATAATAAACAAGATAGATCCAGAGTTCAGTTTAGCCGACACTTCGTTATAAAGCTAATAAACAAGAAATTCCCAAGATATTAGCCATTATTTTTCCCTTTTCTAAAGCTAGATAGAAATGTAATATGTTCACAGAGTTTCTGATTTATTTTCCTGTTAATGAAAACAGGCAATTCTAGATGAATTAGGCAGTGTTCTGGAGTTTCCTTTATGTAGAGAGGAAAGCAATTTTGCTTAAAATTTTAAAACTGGTTTTCGTCTTTTGTTAAGAATTATGAATAGGGGTGAAAGGATGGAAAAAGGACTGAAACCAAGCAAAGAGGCAAAAAATGTATTGCATTCTTTAAGTGTTGAAGAGTTATTTGTGCAATTAGAATTTCTGTGTTTAAGGAGGCTGTTGTAAAAAGTCAACACATTATTAAGTTGCAGGCTGTAGTTTAAGAGTTATGCTTGCATTTTTCACTCTAACATGTATCACTATGCACATGCACACACAAGTAGAATTTTCAGAGCCAATTAATTAAATACATCTGCAAGTCTTATGAATTAAAAAGTATTTGAAACCACTCGCACTATCAGAAAACCACTATAAACATTTAACTAAGAGATCAAAGTTGTACAATGAGTTATTTCCTGAGTTATATACAATACAGACAATGAAAAAAACTTAGCTCAAAGGTATGAAACATACTACTGGCTCACTGGGGTGAATTACACAAGCTCTGCTAATTGGAAGATGTTGCCCAATGGTCTTTTTAAAGTAAAAGTTCTCAACATAAATATATCTTATCTCTGTTGATGTGTTGGGCATAGTTTGATGGGCATAGTTTCCTGACAATATAAGTGCAAGCAGCAAAGTGACTGAGCGCCTGGAATGAGTAGAGCACAATAGTAAGTATGGAGGTGTATAGAAAGATCCATCGTGATTCTGACCTTAAAGGCTCATAATTCAATTCGATAGAAAGAATGAAACCATAAAGAGTAAATACTGAAGTAACAAAAATGGCATCTGTTGACATTTGGAAAAGAGATTTTCTGTATATTCTATGAAGTAGGCTTTTCTCAGAAGCATTGGTTATGGGATTAAAAAAAAATTCATTTTATCTTGAACCCACTGTGTGAGCTAGAGCAAAGGCAAGACAGTGTCTCTTTCCTTGGAGCATGTGATATCCAAGCATGTTAGTGGGGCTTTGGTCCAGGTGGGTGTAATTAAGTGTGTGCCTTTGAATTAGAAGGGAAGCTGCCTGTTTCACCTGAGTTAGCTAGTTCACAGGGTGAGGCGATTATTCCCAGCATTCACCCAGGCAAATTGATGAATTCAATGCACTGGCATTTGCCAAACACAGATTCAGATTAAAAAGGAATAAATTAGTTCCTCTTAGTTACTGCCTCAAGTAGGCGAGCTGAGGAAGAAGAGGTATTAAGGTGCACATTGAACGTGAACTACCTTCTGTTTTCAGCTGAAGTTGCAAAGCGAAAGAGGGAATGTAAGCACAGTGAATATAAAATTGTAGCTCAGTGGGGAATGGAGTTCTGTGAGCAACTCAATTTCTTCCTCTGGATTTTACCCAGAATAGCACTGGCTCTTATTTACATAGATAGTTCAGAATGTAGACTTTTAATTTAGTCAGATAAAATACAAATACCTGAAGTCTGAGTGATTCTGTATCTGAGTTTCCAATATGAGGCTAGAGACTGTCACCATTCGTGACAGCATTATTTGAAACTAATACTATAATTAATTTCTTATCACTATACTCAGCCAATATAGGCAATGAGCCATGCTGTTATCCAGCATAAATTGGCAGAGTCTCTTGTAACAAAAGAATCTGTAAGTATGTCTGACAGTCTGTCCAACTGAGAGACTGGGACATCTAAGAAGAGAACATAATTTCAAGGATGGACATAGTATGGTTAATGCTTGCAAGACGTGATCAGCCAAAGAGAAAGCTAGTCTCTTGACGTTAATAGCCTAGCCTTTTTCCCAGTATAGCTGTTCATAAAATAATTTAAAGAGTGAGGCATGCTACAAAATTATATTGATGTGCTTTATGAACAAACTCTGAATAAATAAATGCCAACCTGAAGATGAAATCTTTTGTTGGTGGGGAAATAATAAACTATTTATGATTTTCTTATGATATTTCATTGACATATGGTGCTTCTAACCCAGTGACAAATTAATTGACTTGGTTTAAAAAGAAATGGAGGCAGCTTAATGAAGAAGGACAGGATATGTATTACAAGGCAGCTGGTTATGCCACCGCTGGCTTATGGAGACAATATACATTGGACAGCAAATGAGTCTCTGTTGCATAAGATAGATTCTCTTTATAATAGAATTGCATGCTTTGTCTCTAAATGGGGTTATTATACACACCATTGCACAATGTTTGAAGAGCTTGGTTGGCCCTTGTAGAGGGTTAGGAGAGAAATAAATTGGAAAACAATCGTACTTAAGACCTTCAATCCATCAAACACTCCATATTTATCTAAATTACTAGCACGTTCTCCCAAAATACAAATCTGTATGATACACATAGCTAGAATGTTAATGCTGCCCAGCCTTCACTTTGGTTTTAACAGGTTTTCCGTTGTAAGCATAGACTAAAATTCATGCATGTTGGAGCCTGGCAGGGCATTTCAACCACTACCCACTGAGTCTCTTTCCCTCTGCTCTTTATACATTCCACTGCCTTAGTCCCTGAGGTTTCCTTTGACATTCCTTCCACCCATCGTGAGCACACATGCTTCACTTGTCCTGGGTTATTTAATTCTCAGGACTTTTTGACTTTGAATACTCAGGCAGGTTCAATGCTAATTTACTCGGTTTCTTCACTTTTCTTCACTCTTGTGGGCCCTCACTGTTCAGTCACTCAGTTATTCTTTAGAATAAATCCATTTCAATTCATTTTACAGCCTCAAACAAAATAACCTAGGAAGTTATAGAAGACGACAGGATAAGTGGCAACATTGTTCACCCTGTATATGAAGAGTACAGAGGACTCTTCCTATCAGAGGACACGGTCGAGGCTCATTGGGATGGTGTAGGTTAGGAGAGGTGAGAGCCGAGTCCTGCTCTTCCTGCTGAAACCCTCTAACCTGGCTTTGAACCTGGCTTCATTTTCTATTGATGTTATCGTGTAGCCCTTAGGAATTATGTAGCTCAATGTGATTCAGATTCTCTCAAGGTTATAACATGTTTTCAAGCCCCAGAGCGGGTGTTGCATGGGAAAAGTGATTCTCGAGTATGTCATGAGATTTTTGACTTTTCAAGGGACTTTGGACAAACCGTTCATTCCCACTGACCTTGGGATTCTCACCTACGTGGTGAGGTAACAATATTTGCTTCTTCTAGCTTTTTTTTCTGTGTCTCTTTCCTCTCTTCTTCCCAGGAGCAATTGAAAAGAATTACACCTATGAAACATTTGAAGGTTCTTGGAGTAAGATGGTCTTTTCAGTTTAAGACAGATTGCTTCCTCATCATTGTGGGGTTCTTTACTTTTCAAGTCTTCCTGTATTCCGATATAGGGAAAGGTGAGCTGCAAGAGATGGACGAAACAGTTTCATGGACTTCTCCACATTTTTATTACCCTCTCCAAATTGAATCTTGAAGCCTTGTCAGAAGTGTTATTTTTTCAACAGAGCAGGCGTTAAGTGGTTATAGAAAATAAACTCACCTCCCGATCTCTTTCTCATTGCTTGCTATGTCCATTTACTGGGAAGATTATATTGTCAGGTGTGACAGGAGGTGCTGTACAGCAAAGGAAAGTCACCACTTTGTTATTTGATTTGTTGACGTTTTCTTCTTTTGTGTGGGCTTTTGGATTTTCTTGTCATTTCTGGAATTATTTCTTAAATGGCGGCTATTATGTCGATACGTGTTTTTCCAGAAGCTTATTCCATCCAACTAATTTTTAAGTTGCATATGCTCTTCTGAAAATAGAGCCATGCTATTCATAATGAAGTTTCTATAATTTGGCTGGGGAAAAGGAAAAAACTAAGACAAATGGTAACAGTGACTAGTTAATGAATATCCTTTTACCTATTTTTTAAAATGACTTCTATGTTCTTTGGCAAAAAGATCATTTGATGACAATGCTGAGAATACTTAGTTCTAGGTAAAAATTAGTTTCTATTTGACTGGATGTTTCATTTAATGAGAGGGCTTTTACTTATATTTTTTTACTTTAACATAATTACCTTAAGAAAATAATATGTACAGAGACAAATAGGTAGACACACTACTCTTTATCAATGTTTGTTCAAATTATTGCAGTGTAGAGAAATGGGAATGTAGAATTGAGATACCTTAGAATAAATCTTTACTTGTATGTGATATTTTTAGTTCAAGGATCTGAAAACACGTTATAAGCAATTAAACTTTAGGGTACAAATGAGAATTCTATATTGTTCATTGGTTAAATTAAGTTACCGAAACGTGATTTGCTTTGGGTTCCTAGGAAGTCCTTTTAGTTCTACAAATGTGCATATCTGAGTTTTCCTGGATTTTTACCTATTCTCTCAAATCATTTCCAGATCTCTTTTCTTCCCATGTCACATTTCCCAAAAGATTCACTTTCTTTACTTCCTACTTCTGATTTCTTCTTCAACTTCTGTGACGTTTGCTCCCCAAACGTTCCTGCAACCTTTCTGACTACGGTCAGTGGTGCTGTCCTAACAGCCCACCCCAAGGCCCTCTCCTGTTTCTTCTCTTTACCCCGTTTGACATCCCTGACCACCCAAGTTATTCCTCCCTTTTAAAATGTCTGCCTTTTCTTGGCATGGGGGATATTCAATTACTCTCCCTGTTCTCTTTCTCTGGACCTGTCTTACTTACCTACCCCTCATATGCTGCTGGCTCTCCCCTGTATTCTTGTTTTGGTTCATCCTATAAGCCATCCCTGATTGGTGGATCCACTCGCATGGCTCTAGTCATCACCCACATTCATCTCCAGCTTGCTCTTCAGTTCTCAACTCCAGGACTACATTTTCCACTCCTCTTCTAGATGTCCTACAGGGCCTCACGCTCAACAGATTCCAAAACGACTGACTATCAGGAGCGAATGCAGTAACAGTTCCCTTCCCCTTCCCCCACACTGTCTCCACTCCCAGCCTCCCCGCCTCCGTTACCATCACCCGGTGGCCCCCACGGGTCCACGTTAGAGATTTCAGAGTCATCTTGGCACCTGTTGCTTCCTTCATTTCTCTGACCATTCACCAAATCCCACCTCAGAAATGTCTTCACATTTGCCTGCCTTCCATGCTAGTTGCCTTAGGTCCAGCTTTCTTCATCCTTCGCTTGTCCTGGTGCCCTGAGCAGTTTCCTCATTCTGTTGTTCTCTGCTTCCCTGCTTGAGTTTTGCCTGTGAAGACAAACCCAGGTGTGGCTAATCGTTGGCTCCTAATTGCCTAAAAGATGTGGCCTCAAACCACATCCTGTGTGACACATGACACAGTCTGGTCCCAAGCGATGAGCCCAGCCTATTCCCTCTGCTTCTCCCTCCTGTTCTGTGTACCTGCTGACCTTGACTCACCACTTTCCTGCTCTATCACTGAACCTTGGCCTAAAAAGCTCTCTTTTTCTCTCTCTGCTTGGGGGAAACTCCTACTCATTCTTCAGGGAACAATTCAAGTGACATTTTCGTGAAATCTCCTCCCACTCTTCCAACCAGAGTTAATCACTCCCTGATTTTACCGGCTACCACACATTGTCGAGATCTTCTATCGCCGCCCTTGTCTTTCAGTCATGTGATCGTAAGTTTAGGTACAGAGGGACTTTCTCTTCCTCACCTGCCCAGTTATTTGTATCCAAATGCTGGGCACACCCTAGCCCCTTGATCAGGGTTGGTTTGATGCACGATTGAATGAATCTACAGGTGAATGTAATCGGCATGAGCTGGGAAGTAACTTAGGACGGTCCCAAACCATCCCGACCACGCCGCTCAAGGCACTTCTCTTGTCTTGCTGGGACTGTTGATCTCCGCTTGTGGTTGTGCTCCCCACCAGGAAAAGGAGAAACTGTATGTGGAACTAAAGCACATCCTGGCCCGGCAGCCAGGGCCCGAGGCTGCGGAGCAGCTGCACATCTATCGCCACACGCTGCGGGAGAAGACCAAGCAGCTTAAAGTAAGTGGTAGCCTCTGCGCTTTTCTGGCTGAAGACGGCCACATTTTGGGGGACACACTGGACAAGTCCTTTGCCTTGGCACAAGGAGCTGGTCTCGCAAATGGCCATGTTCCGCCGAGGTCAGCCTTTTTTAGCACTGCAGTCCCAGAAGGAGCAGGACAAGCCTCAGAGCTCTACTCCTCTGCTCCTAGACTAATAGACCCCATGATTCTCCCTTTTCTGAAAGAGAGAGGTGAGCAAGCGAAGAAAGAGTTGGGGAGAGAATGATGGCAATGGAATGGAAATTTGGGGGGATACGGTTTTTATGGATGATCTCAAGATGATTTAGAGGACTTGGAGAGTGGGCAAGAAGAGAGGAAACATGTTAACACCACTGCCCACTGAAGCAGACCACTGTGCCCGAATCAGATTTCTGCTATTCCATTCCACCTGAAATAAATGTACACAAAGCCCCAGCCCCCAGGGCCTTGCTTCATGGCCATCTGTCAAATAAATTGCCGTGAAAGGGAAATAAAATCATGCAGGAATCCTCTTAGCATAAATTCCCTTCTAAGTGGCATAAGAACCTCAGCTGGGGCGATGGAATATTTTACTATTACACATGCCTTTTTTAAAGTTTTCTAAGAAACTGTGCATTTCCATTATATTTTGAGCTTTACCTCCTAAGTGAGTACTCCGAGCTTCTCAGCATGTCAGGGAAGTCTTATACACACACATGCACAGAATGTGACACATGCCCACTGAATTCTGGCACTCACCTGCACACTGAAGGTAATAATTGTTGCCTTTCTGCCTGGGGTAAAATGGTTGCCTTGCTACTAATATAGTACTAATCCTTTCTCAAATACATTGTAAAATGGCATTTTTTTTTTTTTACTTAAAAAAGGCAGATGAAACAGAAGTCTAATTAGAACATTAATTTTCAACTTATCACTCTAAGTATTCATTTCACATGTTCATCCTGAGACATAATTTGATTTTTGCATGAGGCGTAATCTTTTGATTATTTTCATCCTGTTCAACAGTTGAATATTTCAAACAAAATAAAAGCTTATTTTCTCAGAAGTGAGTATAGACTAGAAAAGCACTCGTCTGTCTTTACACTACTGTCAGACAGCCACACGTAGCCCTGGCTTGCGTTCAGTGGCTCAGAGGAGCCTTTTGTTACTTTAACCCTTTATTTTGGGAAATCTGGATTTTTGCTCTGGGTGAAATGTGACCATTGGTGGAAGAGGTTCAGAGGTGGATGGTACTGAGCCCCTTGGCCAGTTTGTCCTCATTATCTGGATTCTTTGTTTGTTTGTTTGTTTTTAAGGAAATCCCACATTCATTGTTTGGAAACAAGGATTTTGTTCCTAAGAGTTTAACTATTAAGACAGGTTTCATTCCAACATGAAAATCATATTCTTTAGCTCATGATAGCATAGAATCATTTTCACAGCAATTAAGAGGAAAGAGTTCAGAAGTAGATGAACACTCAAAGGACAAAACTCCTCCTTTTATACAAATTTTTAAAATAGTGAGCAGGAGGAAAAACAAATCCGAGTCTGTTGCATGCCCCTTAGAATGATAACCTTCCTTTTCTCCCCTGGATTTTTTGTGGGGAGGGCCCCTAGCTTTGGCATGCTTTCCACGTTCTGTTCAAATTAGTAAATTCTCACTCTTTCTGCCCAGCCTGCGACCAGTAACATCCATCGAATGCCACAATGGAAGAGGCAGATAATCAAGCTTCCTATCACAGCCCCTCACATGCATTAGACTCTTGCATACACATGTCATAGCTCCCTGATTCTTAGAGGAAAGTGTCCCAGTGCTGGGATAAAGCGAGAACCTGTGAATAGTCCCAGAGAACACAATAACCTGTGAATAGTCCCAAAGAACACAATAAAGAGGTGACAGGCATTTAGCAGAAAATACAAATTGAATTCCTCCTTGGTGTGGTGGTGGCAGGAGGCGTCCAGAGTAATTGTGACTATGATCCTCAGATGAATCACACTCTCTAGTGATGTCTTTCTTGAATGCTTTTTAAAAAAGGTTTGAAGGGCAATTTTATACTATATGTCTAGGAGTTTTCCTGTCACTGCTCACAGTATTCCTTGAAACACATTATACCATTTATGGGTAAGCCTGCTGAATGTGTCCTGATAGTTCTCCTTTCCAAGGAGGGGAATGAGGTTTCATTTAAGTTTGTCCCTGGGCCACGAGTCTTTAGTGCTCAGCCAGATTTTTACCCGGACACAGAGCTTGAACTGGTAGAAGCGTGCAGATTAATTTAGACTGAGCATGGCTTTTTACCTCTAGCCTCACTAAAGTAACCGGCAGCAGGTTAAAAAGATTGTTCAGAAAAAGATATTGTCTCACTGCGTACCTTCTGTTAATGCCGCTCTATTTGCCATGTTAGGTTTTGTCTTCAGAATTGAATATGTATGAATCACAGAGCCAAGAATATAAGTACGAGATCGAGAAACTTAGCAATGAACTACTGAATTTAAAGAAGAAATACCTCGCTCAGAAACGTAAAGAACACATTCAGAAGTAAGAATTAGTCAAATGTTCTTCTAATTGTGTTGTACCTATTATCTGCTGATGAGGAAATATGTGGTGGACAGTCACAGAGTTGCAGATTTCACTGGGGTAAACTAAGTCACAGGGCGAACAGTTGACATTGTACAGGTGCTCACTGGGTATGTATCAGAGTAAGATCAGTGTCATACAGATACTGAGGCCCTTTGTTTGGACCCTAACAGGGATCCATTAATATCTGCTCATTGGTGGACCCAATGTGGAGCAGAGAAAAATCTAAGATAATGTTTTTCCCACATTGTTCTCACAGTTTGGAGATAATCGCGCCATAACTACGGTTGTAAATGAGCTTCACAGTCAGCCTTGTACTGGCAGAAGCATATTCACATTTAAAACCATAGGTAATTTTGCCAAGGAGTCTGGGCTTGGTAAGGCTGTTCTTTCTGTAATACAGCTGTACCACTGTTATGAGGAGCATACATGAATAATTTTCTCCCATGTTTTAGATAAACTAACTCTGAACCATCTCTGTGGCTAGTAACTGACTTCGGTATCTGCTGTGGGGTTTCGATGTGAGTCCTCATTCTTCCAAGAGATGGTAATGCTGATGGCAGGTTAACATTTGGGTTTCAGGATGCCTACGTGTCAAAGAGTAAATGTTCTCTTCACTTTGTTATCATTTGCCTGATCCCAGGATAAGAGAATGGGCCCAAATGAATCCATAGGTTTGAACTTTGGTTTGTCTCTGTGGCATTGCCTAAATCACCTAGTTCATTCTATTGTGGCTCACATTATGGGTTGAAAGTCAAATCTGGTGTTTCATCCACATGGGAATTTCAGGGATGTGATAATAAAAGAGGGTGTGAATGCATCTGCCTATGATTCATTAGTAGCAAACAGCTATTTAAAGTAACTGAATGCAATTTTTTTTTTGCCAGTAAGTATCTGCCCTTCTTGTAAATTAGAATATTCTCCCATTCCACATACTGCTAAAAATTATAGCAAATTTAGGTGAGACTATCCTAATGTGTGGATCTGACAACTATCTGATTCAGAATTACTGCTAAGACTTATTAAACATGCTGGTTCCCAGGCCCCATTTCCAGATATTTGGATTCAACAGGCTTTGGAGGGGCCTCAGAAATCTGCAGTTTAATCACACTGCAGGTGATGTCCATGCACACTGAAGTTTGAGAATCACGGATATTAATGATGTACATTAAATGAATATTGGAGTGGAAACGCTGTAGTTTTCTTTTAGGACACTAAAGTCGTGCTTATAAAGTGTCAGCATGGCTAGTTTCCACGTGAGGCAGCTGTCTAGCTCAGTGGCTTTCAAGCTTTTTGATTGCATACCACATCAATAAGACTTTTTTGAACTTGCAGCCCTCCCAGTATGTATGCATATAGTTTTAGAAATTAAAATTTTATTTTCGCATAGTCTTATTTTTTACCTATGCTAATTTTAATTTATAAATTACATGCAAATGCTATTGTTACTTTGTGAGTAATTATTAGTAAAGTGGGAATTTTAATTTTTAAAGATGCAGTGTAAATAGAATCTCTGTCATCTTCTTTCACTTCCCAAGGGGTCATCTTCCTCTTCTAGAGTTGACGCGTCTGTTTTGGAGACCAGTGCTCATTTTACACTGTTATAAACAGCTAGCCTGGCTATATCGTTAATTATCTTTCGAGAGCTGATTATTAGCTTTCCTGCCTTGGTTCTGGGCCTCGTCTCCTTGGACCTTATCGATGTCCCTCCCCCAGTTTTCTGGACACAGAGCACATTGAGTCAACAGAGGGCGCCCCTCTGTTGGCTCAGTGCTTCCCAATGGCCCATCCTTTGGAACTGGACTGCTCCAGCCATATGCCACCTGTAACTCCTTAAATTTAAGTAAATTACAGCTAAATCAAATGAAAAATTCAGTTCCTTAGTTGCCGTAGTCACATTTCCACTGGTTAATAGCCACACTTGGCTAGTGAACGCTGCATTGGGCAGCCTAGATATAGAGCTTTCCATCATCACAGAAATTCTATCAGTGCTGCTCGAGAATCTGTGCCTTTACGTGCCCTGTTCTTACCTTTAAATGCTGATTACTTCTAGCTGCTCTGACCTGATTAGAGTGTCACTGGTGGTTCCTTTTAGTAGGGGATCCATAAACTGGAGGTAGAGAGATGAGTTCATAAGAGAAGTACAAAAAAACATATTAAAGTTTTGAAGGAAAATAACCTGAGGCAAGTACAAAAGTGCTGAGATGGTTCAGACTGGAAAGAAGAAGGCTGAGGGGAGTCATTATAATGGCCTATAATACATGAAAAAGGTAATATAAAGGAGACATTATTCCCATTAGTCAGCTTAGGCCAAGTCAGAAGCATTAAGTGTAAGTTCCTTCAGAGAGGAAAATTTGAGTTATTTAAGGCAAGAGATGGCGGGGGGGAGCAGCCTGCATCAAACAAGTCAGGAGGTGGACAAATTGCCAAAGTACTTGAAGGAATCCTCTTTCTGGATCCACTCGAAGCTAAAGCTTTTGTCCTATTTATGGAGGTTTTTTTTTTTAAAAGTAATGAAATCAGTTCTGCTAAGAGACAGTTGGACTGATGAATCAATGCTCTACAAGTTCTTTCCAAATGGAATAATTTAGAATAATCTCTGTGGATGTTCTCCCCACACATGTGCTGTGTGAAATAGCATCTCATATCATTTTTACCTTTGTGCTTTCTTTCATTTTTCTCAAACACTCTTTGGTCCCAAACATGCTTTGGTCCCAACCTGTATCCACCCACACGCCTCTGACTCCCTTACCCCAGACCCCCAGGCTGAGTTAGAGTTTGCAGTTCCAGTCAGATTCTTTTCCAAAAGGTGGAGTCATTTTCCTAAGGTAAATTATTCCTACTTGTCAAATCTAATTGGTTTTGGTCTTAGTAGTTTGCTTAATTTTTATTTTTAAAAAGAGATTCCCAAGATGTTTTCCATAAGACCCCTAATTACACAATAGGTAATTTGTATAAATTTAAGGTACCTCTGCAGGAAACCTGAATGAGTGTGTGTGTGTGTGTGTGTGTGTGTGTGTGTATGTGCGTGTGTGAGTGTGTGTGTGAAATCTTTACATTTATACTGGTATTTTGGAATATAAAAGTTGATAAATGATGAATTAGTCATGGAATATAAAAGTTGATAAATGATAGATTAGTCATTATAGTTGTGCCCAGAGAAAGATTCCTCTGACTGATTTTTTGGAACTGAACTAGTGTTTTATAAAACAGGAAGATGGTTACAAGTCAGAAGGCTTCAGTCCATAGTGCTTAAGTTAGATTGAGGTCTTCTGTCCATATTTAATCAACATTAGGAGGGCACGTTTAATTGCGTCTTTCCCTAATCCTGTGTGTTATCAGTGAACACCTCATTAGATTTTAAACAACCACCTTGGCTAAAACCCGAAGCTTTAATCCAAGCAGTTTTCAGTCGTTAACTCACCCTAGGCACTTAGAGAACACCACACTTAGAAGAGGAAAAAGTTGTTAAGGAGGTTAATTTTCACCTCCTCTCTTACAGAAACAAGGACAGAATATCCATGGATAACGCCTTCTCACTGGCCAAACCAACTGGCCCTCGTTTTACTGGGGGTGGATTTCCCCTCAACAAGTCATCCCAAATGAAGTCCTAACTTGAAGGTGCTGGCTGGGTCCAGTTGAACAGCTCATGAAATTTGCTCTGGAACATTTTGGAGAAATCTCTTTCAAACCCCTTCGATCACAGATATTTAGGGAAATCAGTGCTCAGATTACAGGATGGAAAGAAATGCAGAATGATCATAGTCATGTAGATATACGAGTGATGAAATTCTACTTGGTCCATGTGGATATTAACAGATTGTAATTATATCTGTTCGATTAGGCTGACCCATAGCATAAAGCAGGTCTTTTGTTACTACCACATTGATCGATCTGAAATGCACCACATCTAGACATTTTGTGTAGATGAAGCTTTGGATCTTAATTTCTCTATCATAAACATTGGTGCACTTGAAGTTTTTATATTTTTAAAAATATTTTTGAAATGTGGTACATTCTTATTAATAAGGATATATTTTAATTATTCCTCTCTAACAAGTCATTGCATGAGATGAGAAAGAAAGACAAACTCAAGCAGTTAAAAACTGTTTTGAGAATAATTTCTATGTGGAATTTCTTTTCAGGCCTGGGGTATGAAAATCTATTCCAAAGAGATGTGCTAATAAATACTTCATCATAAAAAATAAAAAAGAACCTTTGTAGAGATTTTGATCTTTGCTTTTGTAAAGTAATTAAAGATTAAAACTACTTTGAGAAATGTATAACATAAGGGTTTGATTGAGAGGAACCGAGACTGTAAAATGAGGAGTTTGGGCTGGAGTTCTTTGAAGGGCTCTCCTTTCCAGACCTCACTCTTGGAGAACAGAATTACATAAGACAACGATCTGTTTGGCTTCCATGATGCAGGCCAGCATTTTGAGCCACTGAATCTATTGTATTTTCACTTTGTTGAAGCCACAATTATGTGGGCATCAGTTCAAAGTTCCCTCGTTAAGAATTCGATAATACTGTGTGAGAACCCTTTAGCCATCTCTCGCACAGTAACTAGACTTTTGTAATTTTTCTAAGTTATTGAGGAATAAAGAGCTCAAGGATGAGCGAGGACAATACAAGTGGATGTTCCCATTTGTGTTTTAGGATCTAAGTTTCTATTGAGAGGAGCAGGAGACGAATGACCCCAGGGTGCTTGTTCAGATTATACAGAGAGGTGGGATTTTAGAGGGATCTTCTGCATATTCTGCTACCAGAAGTAGACTCCAGGCAACAATGGCCATCAGAGGGATTTGTTATGAAGTGATCAGGAATCCCAGTATTTGTGGGGAAGTGGGACAGGGAAGGGAAAGAGATGAAGCTAGGGTGCAGTATCAAGTCAAGTTCTATGCTGGGAGACTTTGGGCGGGTCTTGCAGGGGGCTCTGGAGACAATGTAATCATGTCTCAGAGTATTTCTCAGGGTTGAGGGATCTGGGTATTTACATCCCTCACGCCGTTAGTTATTGGTCAAGGACTACTCCGGAGAGATCCTGCTGGTTCTTTCTGCCCTTCGGCAAAGCAGGGTCTGGCATCCTGGGCCCTCAGAAGGACAAAGAGATCACAGGTGCTGACTATTGGAAGGGAAAATGGTTAAAAGCTTGGGGAAGTGGACCAGGCAGTGTTATCCTCTGCTGCTTCTCCCAGATGGTCCCAGAGGGAGAATTACAGATGGAAATCAATGTCCAGTGTAGCTGGCGACTCTGTGGTGAGGTGTGATCATCGACTCTTTGTGTACTGCACTGGTGTGTGGAGGAAGGATATGGACCCTAGAGAATTTGCTGAGAGCACATTAAACCTAAAGAACCACAGTGGGGCCATTTCCATTTTTGAAAATCACCAATGTTATCTTCCCTCAGAGCCAACCATATTCTGTTTAGAAAAAAGACACTTGCAGGTAAAGTAAGGCATTTATGACACCTGGAGAAATAAAACCCTGAAGAAATTTTCCTATCTGTTCAGGGATATTCTGAAGTATAGTGATTCCTCCTGAGTCCTTGGGCAACTTTGTAAGATATTCACCTCTCTAAGGAAATGGGGCCTGTGATTCTTGATCCATCCTAGTATGGCAAAAACTCCAGGGACGGATGCTGGTTCACATCTTGACTCATCATAATAATGAGCTGTTTTGAGGATTAAATGAGTTAATGAATGCAAGTGTAGAACAATGTCAGACACAACAGTTTTTAAATACATATCTGCCATTGTTGTTATTACATAAGAGATACCTAATGTTTTGAAATTAGAGAATAAAAGTTGTTACACAGTGCTTTATTATATCAACTATAAAGGTGATTCTAATGATTATTTAGAAAGTAGATGACACTAACATGTCCAGATGAAGCAGAATTTGGTCATGTAACTTAGAGCTGAATATTTATTTAAAATGCTACATTTCTTATCATTGTGATCTGGAGATAGTTGCTTCACCTTCAGAAGTCAGAGCTTTAAAAGAGAAAGACCCCTCGAGCTGCCATCTTCTTGTTTTCCTTCATGTAATTGGAGCAGGATGGTCAACCTCTGCTGATGACAGAGGTCCCATGAGTCAAGATCGTATGAGCTCTGGGAGCTGACACCGCAGCTCTGTGGGCTCAATACGCTTGTGTTCAAATGCAGTAGAAGTAAATTAAGGCTAGAAAAGGTGGAAGATACTGCCACTGCCTCTTATTTGCTGCACAATCTCGACAGCCCTGGGTGTTATAAGCAATAACTATTTAGGCGCAGGTGTTACCACTGTAGCCACAGTACAAAAATGAGCTGTTAAAAACACTGAGATTTGCAAATCATTAAGGATAACTGTGATCTCACAGTGGGCTGAGGTGCTTTTAAAATTACAAATTTGAATTGCACTGTAAAGCAACATTAGGAGCTTGTACAGTAGCATCATTTTACCCTGGGGTTTTCAAAGTTATGGAAAGGAGTCATGTTGCTAAACCAGCCATTGACTCTTGACTGGGCTGCTGGGGAGCTGGTATGGTTTCTCTGTTGATAGAGAGAGACATGATAAAGGGACTTCTCTGGTCATCATTTACTGATCATAGCTTCTCAG
>NW_011888870.1:5201799-5206975 GCF_000151845.1 Pteropus vampyrus | reverse complement strand
TTTCCTGATGACTAATATTGTTAAGCATTTTTTCATGTACTTTTGGTCATTCATATGTCTCATTTTGTTAAATGTTTCAAATCTTTTGCCCATTTTTTTAATCTTCTTCTTAGGTTGTAAAAGTTCTTTGTATATTCTGGATATAAAATCTTTGTCAGATAAATGTATTACAAATATGTTTGCTCAATGTTTTTCATTTACTTAGCAGTGTATTTTGAAAAGCAAGCATTTTAAATTTTAATAAGGTCCAATTTACCCTTATTTTTTTATGTGGTTTGCATTTTTCTTGTTTTAAGTAATTTTTGCCTACTTCGAGATAGTAAAGATTTTTTAACTGTTTTTCTCTAGAAGTTTTATTATAGTTTGAGTTTTTATCTTTGTATTTATGATCCATTTAGAGTTAATTTTATGTGTGGTATGTGGTTAGAGTACAGATTCATTTTTGTTCTATATGGATATCCAGCAGTTCAGCACCGTTTGCTGAAAAGACTGTCATTTTCCTATTAAATTACCTTGGCACATTTGTTGAAAATCAATTGACTATATTTGAGTGGTTCTATTCATGAAATCTCTATTCTCTTCTGTAGTTTTATATCAATCTGACTTGATAAAAATTGCTCTATAGTAAGTCTTGATATTGGAGGGTATAAAATCCTAAACTTTTTTCTTCTCTTTAGAATTATTTTTATTTTAGGTCCTTTGAATATTTACCTATAGCTTAGAATCAGCTTATCAATTTCTATTAAAAAAAAAAGCCTGCTGGGAGTTTGGTTAGAATTGCATTGAATCTACAGATCAATTTGAGGAGCATTGCCATTTTAACAGCATTGAGGCTTTTGATCCATGAACATGGTATATATATATCCCCACTTAGATCTTTTAAAATTTTTCTTAGAAAGCTTTTATAGTTTTCAGTGTACAGATGTCACTCATATTTTGTTAAATTTATGCCTAAGTATTTTGCATTTTCTGATATTATTGTAAATGATATTTTAAATTTTATTTTCCATTTGTTCTTAGTAAGCAGAAGTACAATTAATTTTTGTATATTAATTTTGTATTCCACGACATTGCTAAATTCATGTTTTACAGCTTTATAGAATTATTTAGGATTTTTTTATGACTATAATCATGTTTTCTACAAATAAAGATATTTTTTCTTTGTATCCAATCAGTATACTTTCTATTATTTGTTTGTTTGTTCAGAATCATCATACCTTCACTGACCAGGACTTCTAGAACAATATTAAACTGAAGTGGTGAGAGCAACATCTCTGCCTTTTTCTTGGTCTTGTGGGGGAAAGTTTGAGTCTTTCATCATGAAGTATGAGGTTCGCTCTAGGATTTTCATAGATACCTTTTATTAGGTTAAGGAAGCTCCCTTCTATTTATTATTTGCTAGAGTTTTTCATCATGCATGGATATGGAATTTTATTAATGCTTTTTCTGCATGTATTGATATGAACATATGACTTTTTCTCTTTTATTTTGTTGACACAGTGAATTACTTTGATCCTAAATATCAAACTAACTTTGCAATCTTTGGGTAAACCCCAGTTGGTCACAACATATCATTTTTATAAATTGTTGAGTTAGATTTGCCAATATTTTGTTTAGGACTTTTACAACTATGTTCATGAGGATTACTGGTCTGTACTTTTACAACTATGTTCATGAGGATTACTGGTCTGTACTTTATAACGTCTGTCTGGTTTTGGTATCAAGGTTATGATGGCCTTGTAAACTGAATTGGAAAATGCTCCATCTTTGCTATTTCCTGAAACACTTTGTGTAGAATTGGTATTATTTCTACCTTAAATATTTGATATAATTTGACAATAAAGTCATCTGAAATGACAATTTTTCTTATGGGAAGGTTTTAAATAGATACAGGGCTATTCAGATTTTCTACTTCATCTTTTGTTGCTTTTGATAATTTATGTCTATCAAGGAATTTGTGTATTTCATATAAGTTGTTGAACTTATTGACAAAGTTGTTCAAAATATTCTTTTACTACCCTTAACACTGCTAGAATCTGAACAGATTTTCTCTCCTTTTTTCTTTATGAAAGTCTAGCCAGGAGTTTATCAATAAAATTCTATAGTATTTCCAAAGAACTAGCTTTTTGGTTTCATTAATTTTTCTCCACTGTCAGTTTTTTTTTTCATTGATTTCTGTCCTAAAACTTAGTATTTTCTTACTTCTACTTACTTTGGATTAAATTTTCTCTTCTTCTTATACCTTCTTAAGGTAATTGATTTTAGCTCTTTCCTTTAAAAAAAAATATAGTCATTAAAGCTATATATTTCCTTCTAAGATCTTCTTTCAATGCATCCACACCTTTTAGTATATATGTTTTCATTATTATTTGGTTTAACTACTTTCTACTTTTTTTGACTCATGGGCTGTTTAGAATCATGATTTTAAATTTCCAAATATTAAGTGCTTTTCCAGACATCTTTTTGTTACTGATTTTTAATTTAATTCTGTTGTCATCAGAGAATATATCCTATATGCTTTGAATCATTCCAAATTTATTGAGACTTGTTTTATAGGCCATGATACGGATTATCTTGGTGCTCTTTCTTTGTGTACTGAAAAAGAATGTCTTTCGCTTTTGTTGGGTGTAGTGTTATATAAATGTCAATTTAATCAAGTCAGTTGCTAGTGTTTTTCAAGTATTCTAAATTTTTACTGATTATCTGTCTACTTATTCTATTAATTACTGAGTGGAGTGTCAAGTCTCCAGATATGATTGCAGCTTTGTCTATTTATCTTTTACTGTTGTGTTTTTGCTTCATATATTTTGAAGCTTTGAAATTAGTGCATAGACATTTAGGATTATGTCTTCTTGATGAATTGACCCTTTTATTATTATGAAATATCTCTCTTGATTCCTGGTAATATTGTTCATCTCAAAGTCTACTTCACCTAACAATATAGTCACTCTAGCTTTATCGTTATTAGTTATCGTTATCATATTGTATCTTTTCATATTCTTTTACTTTTAAGCTATTGATATCCTTACATTAAAATTTATTTATTGCAGGCAAAATACAGTTGGATATTACTTTTTTCTTTTTAAGCTCGGTATGGCAATCTTTGCCCTGTAATTGGAGGGATTACATCAATTACATTACATATAATTACCAGTATTATTTGGCTTAGGTCTACCATCTTGCTGTTTATTTACTGTTTGTCCCACCCATTCATTGTTCCTCTTTTCCAGTCTGCTTTTATGCTGAAAAATTTCCCCAACTTTATTGAAGTATAATTGACAAATAAATTGTAAGATGTTTGTAACTATACAATGGGATGATTTGATATACAAATACATTGTGAAAGGATTCCCCCCTTTGAGTTAATTAACATATTTACCTTTTTTTGAGGAGGATGAGAACACTTAAGTTATACGCTCAGCAAATTTCAATTATTTGATATAGTATTATCAACCACAGCCACCATGTTACACATTGAATCCTTAGACTTTATTCACTTTATAACTAAAAGTTTGTTCCCTTTTACCAGCCTGTCCTTTGTTTGTTGTTTTATTGTTTCTGGTTTGTATTATTTCTGATTATAAGTCTGCAGTATTCTTATCTTTGCTTCATTAAATTTAATGTGTCCTTTGCTTTATAAAATTTGTCTTTTAAAACTGATTTTTAGGATTTCATTATAATGTGCTTTGGTGTGGTTTTCTTTATGTTTATCCTGCTTGGGAGTCATTGAGAGTCTTGCATCTGTAGGCTTACCACTTTAATAAAATTTGGAAAAAAATTTAGCTATCATTTCTTCAAAAAATTTTTTTTGTACATACCCTCTTCCTGACATTCCTTTTACTTTTATATTAGGCAGTTTGATAGTGTCTTATAAGGCATCGATTCCTCTATTTTCAGTCTTTTTGTTGTTGTTTTGTGATCCACTATGGATAGTTTATATTGCTGTGTCTTAATATTTTCCTAATATTACCTTGTGCAGTGTTTCACTATGATTAAACCCCATTCAATAAATTTTTTTATTTCTGATATTATGTTTTCCAGCTTTAGAAGCTTAATTTGCTTAATTTTTATATCTTCTCTCCCTCCTCTCTATGTTCATGCTTTCCTTTATATCTATGAGCATATTTACCACATTTTTTTTTGAAATCTCTGACTACTAATTACATCATCTCTGTAATTTATAGCTACTCCTATTGACTGAATATGTCTCCTGGTTTGGGTCACCTTTTCCTGCATCTTTGAATACCTGGTAATTTTTTATTGGATGCTAGATATTGTGAGTGTTACACTATTGAATGTCTAGATTTTGTTGTTTTCCTTTAAAGAGTAAGCAAGTTTGATTTGGCAGATCGTTAAATTGCTTGTAGATTACATTAGAGGCTTATTCAAAAATTTTTAAATTTTGACTTATTTTTAGATTTACAAAAAAGTTTCAAGAATGCTACAAGGAATTCATTGATACTCTTCACCTAGATTATACAATTTTTATAGTTTTACTACATTTGCTTTATTTATTTATCTCTTGTTTTCTGAACCCATTTAAGAGTAAGTTGTAGAGATGATGTCTCTTTATTCCTAAATACTTCAGAATATATTTTCTAAAAATAAGGAACTCTGTTACATCACTCCATAAAATCAACCTCAGAAAATTAACAGTATAATTAATTAACATTTAATTAACATTAAAGTCTATACAAACTTAGTATAGACTTTATTGAGATTTTACAACTTGTCGCATTTATGTTCTCCATAGCAAATGAAAACCGAAATAGCATATGTTACATTCAATTGTCATATCTCTTTAGACCTCTTTAATCTGGGACAGATCTTGAGTCTTTATATTTCACGACACTGGAGGTTATTTTTCAAACTTAGTTCAATTTTGTTTAATGTTTTCTTATGGTTACGTTTAGGTCATTCACTTTTGGCAGAGATATCACAGAAATGATGCTGAGTTCTCAATACCGATGCTGAGTACTCAATATCAGGAGGCAGATGGTAAGTCTCATTACTGACCATGTTAAGTCTGATAATTTGCTTAAGGTGTGATATCTCTCATGTTTTTTTACTGTAAATTTACTCTTCAAACCATTGTAACTAATAAATATCTAGTAGGTAAATAATTTGAGCCTATGTCAATATTCTTTTCTCAATTTTACCCCCTAGTTTTAGCACC
>NW_011888870.1:5189730-5200512 GCF_000151845.1 Pteropus vampyrus | reverse complement strand
CCTTTTACTCTGTCAAGCAAGAGAGCATGTCTCTGCTTTTCTCTAAGGCTAATTCTTCCATCTTTGCCCATAACCCTTTCATGTCTCATGGAATCTCGTAAGTAGATAGGATTGCATAGGGATTAAGACCACACAGTTTTTGGGACTAGATGGACTTTCGAATTTGAATACAAAGGCTTTCAATTATAGATTTTTGATCTCAGGCAAGTTAAGTCACCTCTCCAGTCTTTGGACTCTCATTTGTAAAATGGGCATAATATCAGTACTCATCTCATAGAATTGTTATGAGGATTATGGGAAACCACATGTAATTATTTGCACAATACCTAGCACACAGTAAGTGCCCAATAAATGTCACCTTTAATTATTATTATCTGAAAGTCATCTCCTTGCTCCTAATAATAACCTGGAAAGTCCTAAAATATTATTCTAAGCAGTCAGATGAATGGATAATAAACATCATGAAAACTGCTTAACTGCTGTGTGAATGGATCTGGTCAAGAATCCTCCCTGGACTGTGAGGCTTTCTATTATGCTCTTTAAATAGGTATTAGAAGATTGAATGGCTATTGAAGTATATCATGCCAATTCTGTCTCTTTCACCTAAGTGATTAGTCTTTTTTACACTTAATTTGAGACAATGCCAGGAACTCTTTCCTCTAGTTCCAAAATAACACTGTTTTCTTCTATTTAAAGGAAGAGAATGCCTCTTCCTCCTTCCCATTGTGGTGATGCAAGGAAACTTAACGTGTCACAATAACAGTAATAGCCACCATCACGAAGGCTTTTAAAAACCCTTTAAAAAAGCCCATACCACACCCCAGAATCATTGGGAGAGGAACCTACATTCTCAAACCTGGTTGCACATGGGAATCACTTGGGGAACTTTCAAAAATACTGATGTATGATTTTATTGGCTCTGGTGTGATGTGGGCAAGGGATTTTTTTAAAGTTCTCAGGTGGTTCTGATGTCCGGCCAGGCTCGAGAATGGCTCCTTTACATACAGTATCTCCTCCTTGAGAGAAGCGCCTCTTCGGACTCACAGAGCCTCACTAGTGAGAGAGGAAAGCGGCCTGCTGCCTCATGGAGCTTGATTTTCAGAGGCAGAGTTTGAACTGATATGCTTCTTTGACTAATCCTATCATGCCTCTCATCTCAACACTGAGGTTTTCTTCAATCTCGGATGGAAGCATCAGCTCCCAGCCATCCCATTCTCATACTGCTCAAACTGACCAGTATCCATCCTTTCTTTTCCTTATTGTGCCCTCTGAACTCTGACATATGATCAGCTTCAAACCTTTTATTCTGAATGGAAATTTCCCTTCTTCCTGTCCTTGCCCTAGTGGAGACTTGGCTCACTCCCTTGCAGCCCTCTTGAGTGGAGACTTTTTCTTTCTTAAGTCTCACATGCTCCGTGCTCTTCAGGCTGAGCACGTTGAGTAGGTGTCATCCTTGCTTTGCATTTCTACTTTAATTCCTATAATTTTCTCCTTCAAAATATCAGTATGTTTGAAGTTTGGCCAACTGGCTACATCAGCCACCAACCCCTCGAATTTTATTCATTTGCACGCCCACCTCCTAGGCACTCTCTTCATGCCCTGAAGGTCTTAGCTTGGGGCTCACCACTGTGTGTTTTTTCATGCTGCTACTCTCACTGCTTCCCGTGACCTCAGCAACTATGTGGATGACTCATGCAGTGCCCTGGGCTCTTAGTCCCTGAGTTTCTCGCTTCTCACAACTTTTATTCCCTTCCACTTCAGGTTGTCATCCAATAATTCCACCAGTCTTGAAATCTAGATTTTAAATATTTTTCTTCCTGTTCTTCTGGATGATAGGCTCTGGAATAACCAACTGTTGCGAACAAGAAAAGCAGTTACTGAAGTAAGACTATTGAATGTGTTTGTGTCCTTCCACGAGGCCAGGTTTATGGAGTGGAACCTTCTTGGATAAACCAATCAGGTGTCCATGCAGATTGACACATAGCACACAGAGAGAGGGAATGTACAGAGTCTTACGTGACAGAGTGAAGGGATAAAAGTCCTTAGTGTCTTCAAAGCGAGCTCTGTGGACTGGCGGCATGGAAAGCTGTTCATTGGTCCCAAGCCAGTGGCTATGACAGGTCAGAAGGTCGGAATCTTCTGTCTGTGATGCTATCGGTTAGGCCTGAGCATCGTCTCTCTCAGGTGTTCAGTCTACATGGACCTTACAAGGTGGGATCCTCATGCTTATCAGCTCCTGAAGATGGGACTGATGATTCTGTGGGTTTGGGTGGTCAGGTTACACCCTAAGGGCGTTCCCATTATGTGCCAGTTGACATTACTGGCAGTTGTCATGGCTCCCATGGAGTCCATTTTGTAAAGACCAACAAGTCCTCCTTTCTTTATGCTCAATACACCAATGCAATAGTTTTCCAACATCCCTGGGCCCTTCAAACTTAGACTCCATGACTTTGTCACTATTCATGTCTTTTTTTCCTTTTCCTCCTTACATGGCTTAGATTTTATGGCCTGCGATTACTATTCTGCTCTGCTGTAATTGACTGTCCAGGCTCCCAGCATGAGTGTGCTCCATCTGCCATCGTTTTACCACCTTTCCCCAGCCCTTCTGACTTGTAACTTATGGCTTATTTATACTTTATTGAAGGAAGCCGTAATCTCCCCACCAACAAATCTAGAAATCCATTTGGAACTTTGCCTGTCTTCACTTCCCTCCCATTAAGAGGTGAGATGTGTCCCCACTTCTATTAAAGGCCAACCTCTCTCCTTGTGCTCTGGATCCCATCTCCTCAGTTTCTTGAGACCTCGTGGTTTTGGCAAGTCTTATTACTTCTTTCCTGCATCATCAGTCTGTCCTGCTCTATAGGATCATTCTCATTAACTTATAGGTATTTATTAACATGACCATTAAAACCACCAACAATCTTCCTTAGTTTTACATCCTCCTTCAGCTCATACCTCAATTTCTCTTCTTTCTTTTCCAGAAAATCTTCTTAAACCCATATTCTATCCTTGGTTCCACTCGCTCTTCAACTTTCTCCAGTCTAGCTTTAGTCCCCAGCCACACCCCTGGAAAGACTCAAGTCAGTAGAACGTTTCCTGTCCTAATCTTATGCAACACTCAACAACATTTGATTCAACTGACTACTTCCTCCTCCTTGAAACACTGTCTTGTAGATGTCCTCCAATATGAAACCGTCTTATGTTTTTCTTGTGATTAGATTGGAGTTCATTTTGGGGGGAAGAATACCATAGAGGTGAAGTGCCCTATTAAGCCCTTCATATCAGGAGGTATATGACATCACAAGAGATGTTCACCTTTATCATTTGGTTAAGTTAGTGTTTGCCAGGCTCTGCCACTGTAAAATTACTGTTTTTCCTTTTCCATACTGTTCTTTGGACATGAGTTACTAATTCTAGTGCAACCTCAGCCTGTGAAGGGATGGTAGTTATTAAGTTCCACTAAGGAAAATATTTTTTATCCCAATTTTCAGATAAATAAATTGAGGGTCAGAGTGGATAAGTGAATTTCGTAAGGCCACACGTAGATATGTGACTAATGATGTCAGATAATTACCTAGGTAAGCTCCAGGTGAATGCAGATATATGCTCTCAGCAAGACACTTAACCATTTCTGCAAGCTAGAGTGTAGGACTATAAAAATAAAAAAGGGATCCCAAACAACATTTGTCATTGTCATCTAACCACATACCTCTGGTTCAAAGAAGAGAAGGTTTAAGAAAAGCATCTTCCAACATGTTCTGTAGCTTCAATCTGGCTTTCAGATGAGTTTCATTTGGCCCACATGGTATTTAAAATTATCTTCTGACTTGCTTGTCAACTTTGAAAAACTGGAAAATTTCACCTACAAGTCCAGATTTCATGTGTCTCTTGGAAATTAGAAAACTCTGGACCTTCACTTATCTATAACAACAGTCATGTAGAGCCAAGTCACTGCTGGTCCCCTTGGATGAGTCATACTTTGGTTCCCCCCAGTCCTACGAACCTTCCTGGTGTGACTTTTGGCTTTTGTGGCTATTTGTGCCCAACATTCATACTGATTAGATTGCTGTCTCCAGTTGTTTGAGGGGTCACCTAGTTAGGAGGGGAGCTGACATAGGCTCTGGAGCCCCCTGAGAATGGAACCAGTATCAACAACCCAAGTCGTAGGAGACAGGCTCTAGCAAATGTGTGGCAGCAAATGTAAGTCTACAGCTGTTTGCAACCTGGCAGTGCAACAGATTACCTCAAATATGGTGACCGTCTCTCCAACGGAGGTGTTTAAGGAGAGGAAGAAGGTCATGAATCAGGCTATCAAAAGCAACAGGATATGTGCCCCAGAGAAAGCCTAGAGCTAGCACGTTGGAAGAAGCACTCCCAACTTAAACATTATGCAACCCCGTTTTCCTGAAGAATTAATAAACTTAATGAAATGGCGATTCTACTTATAAAGGAGTAATTATACCTTATAACTGATTATATACAGAAGACCACATTAAAGCTCCCAATTTAAAAAAAAATATGGGAAGCAAAAACTAAAGTGAACTGATTCAAGTATATAACCTCCAAGGATGGTGAGAAACAGGGCAGAGATGTAGGGAGAAAATTGGGTCATGGGAGAAGGTAACTTGTGTTTTTTTTTCACATAGAGAGAGCTGTGAGCCATGATGGAATGATCTAGTTATATGACTAGTGTGTTTATTGCTAAGAAAACTGCATGCCTGGATTGTTCTGATTGAACAGTCTTGGCTTTCTTGTAATAAAAGGAAAGCCAGGTGTTATATAAATTTCTGCAACCTCATCTTAACACAGCTTGCTAAAGATGGTGTTTCAATCTTTTTCATTGGGGGTAGGGTCTTATGTCGACTAATAGTAGTGTGGCTTTTGGTTTAGGTAGTTGAATACTTGAGAGCTAGCTGTCTGGTTTGTGACCATCTGAGCTTGTTTCATATTCGCCTTGAGTTGCAGGGTCAGCTTTGGCTGCCTTGCTGATGTTACACATATTTATATTGTTACAGAAAGTCAAGTCGTTTGTTATAAAGCTGTTTATGTTTACAGATGTGAAGATTTGCTTGTGGAAGCGTTTTGCCTCTGATTTTTTTAATCTATGATGAGGCCTTGGAAAACTCAATTGGAAATTGTTTTGGGACATCGTGTTAGCAAATCGAGACAGGTAAAGCATCCTGTTCATCAGGTTAGTTTATTACTCTAATGGTGATACAGACATTAATCTCCTCGGTGTGAGCGATGTTTGAGATGAGCAAGAAATGCTTGTAGCAGCTAATTATATTTCCCTGTATTAATTACCATGTTAAGTGACAGTTTTGTTCACACCTTGTTGTTTTTGTTAAGGAGAAAGGAAAAGGACAATTTTGTGCCATTCTCTGAAAATTTAGAACAGGAATCTTGGCTCTTGTTCTTAACAGATTTTAGATCGAAATAAGAAAAGGAGAGAATGATTCCACTTGTGCTTGGTAGCTTAATGGAAAAAGAAATTAATGACTTTCATCTTATTTTGGCTCAAACGCCTACCTGAGATATGATTCGAAATGAATTCCCTATTCTCGACTCCTTTTGTCGAAGACCTGGAGATTTATCGATATCTCTAGCGACAAAGAGCGTCGCTCAGTACAACCTGACACAGGTGCTGCTTTCTCCAGAGAACTATCACGTGTCTTCTTAGCTTCTATAGATTTAAACAGGATTTATACTTCATAAACCCAAGTGTGTTTCCAAATCCTCTTGTTATTGTAAGGAACAACAACAGAGAAGCCGTACCCTCAGTAAGCCAGTCTTGTTTTCTAAATCTCTAAGGAAAGATTTGTACTTTCCCCAGTCTGAGCATTAGAAGAAATAAACCTATTTTGGCCAGCACCCCTCCCAGCAAGCAGGATCTGAGAACAGGCCCTGGGGCCCTGTAACTTTCCAGGCATTGCTGCGAAGGCCTCCGCAGAGACGCCAGAGTGAATTTGTCACTACCTCTTCTTTTTTAAAGTCAGCGGCAACTTATGTTTATGTTTGTCTTTCTGGGACGTTGGTGTGTCATGCTGTTATCCAGTCAGAGACATTTTTACTATTTCCGTATGGGATTTATAACCACAGCGTTTATTTCCCTGCTGACGTTTAGAGTTCCATTTTAGAATTATGTCCACCTGACTCTTCAGGAAATTTCCTCTGAAGAGGTTGTATTTTAAGCCAGAAATGGCCAAGCCTGTCCAGAATCCATGGCTCATCTGCTAATTCCTATGCAGTGGAAGAAAGACTCTTTAAGTTAAATTGATTTTGCTCTTTCAGAGTTAACTCTACCTTCTATGTTTCATTTTTGTTAGTTTTTCTCGCTTAGCATCCCTTTCCATTGCCTGCATATTAATATGTAGTCGATGCAGAAAATGTGACACTTGAACATTGCACAAGCTTATCATATGTGTGATGCCCGTGGGCGTGCACCTTGTGTGCAGATACCATTGGAGGTTATTAAGAAAGATGCATAGTGGTAAGGGAAGCAGGTCTGGGATGGAGACAAGACAGACTTGGGTTAAGCTCCAGCTCTTCCAACTACTAATTTTATTCATTAATTCTCTACCTTCAAAACTCGTAGGGGACTACTTGAAATAGTACGTATAAACGATAGAGGAATGGTAATATAATGTAATAGTACATGTTAGTTTATTTCTGACTAAGAGCTTGGTAAATAGATTCAGAGTAAATAGATTCCTTGGTAAATAGATTCAGAGTCCATGTGAATATTATATATGTAGCTTGGTGTTCAATTATTTAATAGTTTCACATCTGAGAAGCACCAACATCCTTTTAAAATTGTATTCCTTATTTGATCACAATCCTACCTCTTCCAAGATGAGCCTGGATATAAAAGCTTAAAATACTTTTGACCAACATATATGGCTATTGCCATACTTGGGTGACAAAAGACTCCATGAAAAGTTCTGTACTATACCAAGGTACTTTGATCCTATTCAAAATATTAAGGTCTAAGTTTAAGCTATTTCAAAGATCTGATAATTTCCACTTTTATTGCCAACACAGAAATGGCTCTTTATGGAGCCCCTGGCCCCAGCTGGAACATTTCTGCTGCTGTTCGCAGGAAGAGCACGTTCTTTTATGCTCGGCGTAGGTGGTCACTGATTCCATCAAGGGACCACCCTCTCATGTAGATGACAGAAAATGCACTGGCTGCTAATGAGTTACAGCTCTGTGGCCAGTGGCAAATGTGTCCAGCCATCACAGGACGATCATGAGAAGGCAAATTCTTTCATCCTCCAGGGCCTTGATGCTGCCTTCAGGTTTTGCCTAGGAGGCTGATGGTTGGGCCAGCACCTGGTAAGCAGATTTCCATGTCCAAGACTCAGAAATGACTCGATAAGCTGGTATGGCTGAGTATTATTCTTATGGAAAGGCGCAGCCACTGTTCTCTTCTTAGTAGCAAATTGGATTTGGGAAACCAGTTCAAGTCCCAAGAGGGTTGCTTGGTGCCTATAGAATCAGAGTAATGAGATTGAGAAGCTTTTAGCATTATTTTTTTTCCTTTTTAAAATTATACATGCTGTACATTTTCATTGCAGAAAGATCAGAGAACATGATATGCAATAAGAGGAACTAGGAGTCATACACACCACTTAGAGATAACTATTGTTAACATTTTGGTGTGTAGCCTTATGTACTTTTTAATGTATCCTTACTGAGACTTGCAGACTCTAGGGCTTGAGAATAATTCATTCTTTTAGAAACTTAGAGCCCCATAAGAGCAATTGTTTTTCATATTTTATTTTGAGCATGGGCAAGAAGGAGAAAAACTTGTTTCTGTAAAACTAACACTTTTCCTAGATAAACGACTGGCTGGTTGGTTGACTGGATGAATGGATAGAAAAAAGGAGGGATGAATAGATTAATGGAATATTTGGAATGAAAATACCTTAAGTTAACCAATTCAGTGCATTTTGAAGTTAGATAGCTTTCTTTGGGTAGGCAGGATTTTGTCTGCTAGCATCCTGTCCCTGGGGGAAACTCCTCTCCCCCTACTTGATGTGATCTGGTTAATTGTCAAATATGCTTTGTGTCTAGTATCTCCAGATCTTCTAGACACAGGAGTGAGCATATGACCCAGTCTGAGCAAATCATTTTCTTAAAACCCCTTAAATACCATGATTGGTCCAGGAGGGCAAGAGATCCAAAGAGGGCTAACCAGAACTTTTTGCTGGAATTGATATATGAGCACTAGGAGAAAAAGTCTCTTTGTACTGAGGTAGCTCAACGGGGAAAATGGGCAACTGGGGCAGCCTGATGCTTTCTCATTTGCCGTGGCAGAGAGCCTGTCTGAGAGGATAAACAAGCAGTGCAGAGCTAGATGTCGGGAGCCAGGGCGAGGGAGGGAGAGGGGGAGGGAGAGAGGATGGTGAGAACATTCTTTCATCAATGAATTGACATTGTTTGAGTCTTTGGACCCAGCTACCCTTAAAATTCCAAGTAGTATTAGCCAACTTTCCTTTTTTTCAATTAATTAATTTTTTATTGAGGTAACATTGCTTAATATTATATGATTCATGTATGCAATATTATAGTTTGATATCTGTATACGCTATAGCTTGCTCACCACTGAAGGTTTAGCTTCCATCCTTCACCATATAATTGACTCACTTTACCTGTTTCACCCTCCCCCCCATCTCCGTTCCCCTCTGGTAACCACCAATCTGTTGTCTGTATCTATGAATAAACTTACCATTTTGTTTAAGGTAGTCGAAGTTGGTTTTGGTCAAATATAACCAAGAGTTATAACTACTTCCCCAGCAACTTGGGAACAGGGTCCCTGTCTCACTTTGTTTGTAAGCACACAGTGAGCACATGCCTGGCTGACTCACTATCATCTCTTCTTTCTTAGGCTCAGGGTGTAGCTTTTCTCCTTTTCATTTTGCTTTGAAAACTTCGGCTTCCAGCTATGCATTCACTGTGGTGATGACGGGCCAGTCCCTGGGAAGAAAGGAGCCCAAAATCCCTTTTGGAGATCAGCATAAGGTGGAACCTGTGAGTTCTCTGACAGTCGATGGGGTCAGGTGAGTAGGGCAGGCCCCATTTTGATGAATATGCCTATAAAATGGGATTCTGGGACTGACCTCCACTGAGCTCAAGCAACACAAAGATAATTGACCTTTGGAAACTGCTTTTGGCAGTCTTTTTATTATTTTTATAGGAAAGTCCTGCAAACCAATTATATCTCACAATGGGCCTTTTATGGTGCTATTAGTTTAATGCAGCTTTCAGAGAAATTAGTCCTCAGGGAGCCTGAAATTGTAAAAGAAAAAAAACAGCCCTCCATGGACTTATTTGACTTTTGGATTAGCAGGAAAGATGATTGGTAGCACTGCTATTCCCCATGGTGGCCTTAGCATTTTGAACCGTCTGACCAAGGTACCAAATTCCTATTTTGGGCCCTTGATGTCTGCCCCAAGCAGAAAAAATAAAAATAAATTAAAAAAAAAAAACAAGACAGCTCTTTAAAGATTTCAGTCTACAAATCAAAGAGTGTTTCTTCCTCCCTCAATCTGGGGTTAAAGAAGAATGGGAGTGAGAAAATTAAAACAGCACTTCTGTTAAAAAGTCTGGGTTTTTCCAAATGTGAAATTACAGATGTCTGCCTCAAATCTTCATGTTGACTTCTGCAACTCTCGCCTTGGTCACAATTATTTGCAGAGGGACAGTTCTGAGGCCAGTGTCACAGGATCAGGTGGTAGATTTGTGCTGAAAGAGAGGAGGTACCATGTCAGTGAAATCACTTTGCTCTGGCCAAGGGATCAAGTGCATGGGGATCCTGCAAAGCAGAGTAGGGGTAAGTAGAGAAACTAGAAGGTGACAAGAGGACCAAGGACTTGCAGGTGCCCTTCCATTTTCTGGGGTCTAATCCTCAGGTTGGTTGGCCCACTCATCCCTAGAACAGGGAAGGGATAGGGGCAGAGGGCGTGAGTGACTTGCCCACAGGAGCTGCTTCCCCATCAGCCCAACCCTGACCTTTGACCCCTTCCCCAGATCTAACTGTCTCTGTGTCATGTGGTCAGTAGCCAGGCTGCACTGGGGAGCTCACAGTCCTTCTATCCCCCTATAGCTTGAGGACGTCTTCTGTGTTCTTACATTTTTTTCCCTTCCAATTATATTTGCCCTGGCTCTGACCTCGTCATACACCTGGGCACACCCAACCAAAGCTTTTTTCTGCAAGCACCTGAGACTGCCTTTGGGTTTCCCCTGGCTGCAGGGGGAGCTTGCTTAGCCTGAACAGAGGGAGGGCTGAAATGCTGGGACTTACTTCATGCGGGAGCAGCCCTCAACTATTCATGTGAAGGAGTTGATGGGCAAGTACGCTAGCTCCCTAGCACCTCAGAGTTGGGTGGGACAACTCTGAGGCATGTTGCACATTATTTCCCGGACTTCCTTGGTACAGTTGAGCCCCAATTTTCCTAAAGGGTAAACTTCTTATTACGCTCTCTGTATTGCTTCCTTCTTCAGCTTGTCTCAGTTCCCCACTCCCCTACTACTGCTTCCCAGTCACCTCTCAGATAAACTACTCACACTCAGCCTTGTCTCGGAGCCTGCTTCTGCTGCTCTCAGCCTAAGCCAGACCTCACGCCTTGTTTTCTGTCTCTGCCCTGACTCTTTCATCTTGGATCTAAGATCCGACGTGGCTTGTCCTGTACTGCCATGAGCTCTTCTTGCTCCCTTCTTTATTGTGAATTTATATGACTTCTTGGGTCATATCTGTCTTGGGCTCCTCTGAACAATGAC
>NW_011888870.1:5186938-5189125 GCF_000151845.1 Pteropus vampyrus | reverse complement strand
AGAGACCCTGAAAGGACCATACCTTGGGCGTGAAACGTAGAGCTGCGTCTCTAGAGAGGTACCAGGGTCCACAGGGAGCTGTGTTCACCACCCACTGGGGCCACCTTGTGTTCTTTTCATTGGTTTTTGGTCCTAACATTTGAGACGGCCAACAGATCGGCTTTATTAGAAAGTGGGGCCAGGTCCCTCTTTTCTTTCCTCCCAACTGTTCCCTTTGGAAGCAGCGGTGTTTTGCTTACAAAGCAGATAGCTCTGGCTGCAACTGCTGCTTGTATGACATTGTGCAAGTTGTTTAATCTCACTATAGCTCAGTGTTCTCATCTGAAAAATGAGGCTCATCATGTAAACCTTATAGGACAGTTGCGAGGAGTAAATAAGAAGATGTGAAGGCATTTAGCAAAATGCCTGGCACGAGATAAAAGCTCAATCATTGCTAGCTGTTATTATTAACTTGGCATGTATTGCCTGGTTCTGTTCATTATCTTTTGCTGTTTTATCTCCCTGAAGGCAGGAAGCACACAGTAGCATCTTTCTTCCTCTTGGTGTCTATAGCATGTGTATATAGTAAGTGCATAAAAAGATCCATGTGTGGGGTCCAGGTAAGGTAACATCCTAACTATCTAATCCTTGCTCTTTTTCTCTGGACCTTTCAAGTATGCTGAAGCTTTGTCCATTGCAGAATATTCCAGTTGCATAGAAGCCACCTGGTCTTGCAGGGTTGTTAAAATACCCTTCTAAGCCATGGGGCCACCCATCCTCCATTCCTAAGGATGCAGCCCCATTATGATAAAACCGTTTCCTTGGCAGCCTCTCTTTATCATGCTTAAAACCTAAAGACAGTGCTGGGGCTGGTCCCCGGGGGAAAGGCCAGTGCTGCAGTCGGGTATTTCATGCTCTGAGGTGCAAAAGTATTTAAGCTGAACAAGTCACTTAAATAATGGCGTTATCTGCTGCTTCCCCTTCAATGTTCCAGACAGATAAAGATAAAATAGCCAAGGTAATCCTGGAGATGGAGTGTCTCTGGCAAACGATCTGAGCACAAAGACCATTTCCAGAGACAGATGGAGTGGAGGCTCCGGTAATTTTTCTCGAATCGTGTTTAAAGTGGCACAGTCTGAAAACCAATTCAGCAGGAGTGTGCTCGGAGGGTCCGGGGCCACCTGAACTTTGAAAACATTAAAGCCCAGCGAAGCTCACCGGTGACAAAGAAAGGAAGCTATTCCCCAAATAGACAGTGTCGGTGAGGGGAACTTGATGGTTACCCCCTGGGGAATTTACACAGCCCTGGGTGCCGAGTGCGGTGTGTAATTACTGGTGAGTCGGGCAGAGCGGCCATCTGGGCTTGGCGTGATTCCAGGGCCTGGGAAGAGATGGCGCAGATATAGGTGGGATCTGCTGAGTCCCCTGGGAGGCTTTCTCATTCATAATTTGGTCTGTTTGGCGACATAGAGGCAGTGGATTCTAGGAACTGTGGAGTTTGAATGTGCCGGCAGAGTCCTTGGGCCCAGTGCCAGCTCTGTGGTTGGGGAAGCAGTCGGGGACGTCCCTTGACTCAATCTCAACCTGCTAATGAAGGGAGGTAATGGGCTCTGAAGGTAAAATGACAACGTCTTATGGGACACTTTGCAGCCGCTGAAAACCATGTTGTAGAAAATTCTAATGACTTGGAGGAAGGTTCATGATAAATTGCTAAGGGAAAAATGCAATCTACAAAACAGAACGCAAGTAAGCTCTGGGGATTTGTTTACAAAATTACATATATGCACATATGCAAAGAAAAAAATGACTGAAAAGACAGATGAAATGTTATTTAAAATTTGTTTTTCAATCTTTAAATCTTTCTACATTTTCCAAATTTTCTACAATGGGAGTGTATTTCTTTTGTAATGAACAAAAGATATTAAGATTATATCTTACATTCATATAATATTTGTAGTTTCCAACATTTTTTACATATATCCTTTTATTTGATCTTTATAACAGTTCTGTGAATTATATAGAAAAGTTATTTCCATTTCATAGATCAGGGAAGTAAGGTTCAGAGCAAATTAGGAGCTTGAATAATGCATTGCCTGGCTTATAAGTCACTGAGCCAGGGCTAGAGCCCAAATTTCGTGTAGTCTAATTTTAGTGTTCTTTCCACTGTATGTTGGGAGTTTTGAGACAAGCTCATGAACAGTATATGCC
>NW_011888870.1:5173004-5186888 GCF_000151845.1 Pteropus vampyrus | reverse complement strand
AAGCCACCTGGTCTTGCAGGGTTGTTAAAATACCCTTCTAAGCCATGGGGCCACCCATCCTCCATTCCTAAGGATGCAGCCCCATTATGATAAAACCGTTTCCTTGGCAGCCTCTCTTTATCATGCTTAAAACCTAAAGACAGTGCTGGGGCTGGTCCCCGGGGGAAAGGCCAGTGCTGCAGTCGGGTATTTCATGCTCTGAGGTGCAAAAGTATTTAAGCTGAACAAGTCACTTAAATAATGGCGTTATCTGCTGCTTCCCCTTCAATGTTCCAGACAGATAAAGATAAAATAGCCAAGGTAATCCTGGAGATGGAGTGTCTCTGGCAAACGATCTGAGCACAAAGACCATTTCCAGAGACAGATGGAGTGGAGGCTCCGGTAATTTTTCTCGAATCGTGTTTAAAGTGGCACAGTCTGAAAACCAATTCAGCAGGAGTGTGCTCGGAGGGTCCGGGGCCACCTGAACTTTGAAAACATTAAAGCCCAGCGAAGCTCACCGGTGACAAAGAAAGGAAGCTATTCCCCAAATAGACAGTGTCGGTGAGGGGAACTTGATGGTTACCCCCTGGGGAATTTACACAGCCCTGGGTGCCGAGTGCGGTGTGTAATTACTGGTGAGTCGGGCAGAGCGGCCATCTGGGCTTGGCGTGATTCCAGGGCCTGGGAAGAGATGGCGCAGATATAGGTGGGATCTGCTGAGTCCCCTGGGAGGCTTTCTCATTCATAATTTGGTCTGTTTGGCGACATAGAGGCAGTGGATTCTAGGAACTGTGGAGTTTGAATGTGCCGGCAGAGTCCTTGGGCCCAGTGCCAGCTCTGTGGTTGGGGAAGCAGTCGGGGACGTCCCTTGACTCAATCTCAACCTGCTAATGAAGGGAGGTAATGGGCTCTGAAGGTAAAATGACAACGTCTTATGGGACACTTTGCAGCCGCTGAAAACCATGTTGTAGAAAATTCTAATGACTTGGAGGAAGGTTCATGATAAATTGCTAAGGGAAAAATGCAATCTACAAAACAGAACGCAAGTAAGCTCTGGGGATTTGTTTACAAAATTACATATATGCACATATGCAAAGAAAAAAATGACTGAAAAGACAGATGAAATGTTATTTAAAATTTGTTTTACAATCTTTAAATCTTTCTACATTTTCCAAATTTTCTACAATGGGAGTGTATTTCTTTTGTAATGAACAAAAGATATTAAGATTATATCTTACATTCATATAATATTTGTAGTTTCCAACATTTTTTACATATATCCTTTTATTTGATCTTTATAACAGTTCTGTGAATTATATAGAAAAGTTATTTCCATTTCATAGATCAGGGAAGTAAGGTTCAGAGCAAATTAGGAGCTTGAATAATGCATTGCCTGGCTTATAAGTCACTGAGCCAGGGCTAGAGCCCAAATTTCGTGTAGTCTAATTTTAGTGTTCTTTCCACTGTATGTTGGGAGTTTTGAGACAAGCTCATGAACAGTATATGCCTGCTCATAATTTAGATCCTAACTCACATCACCTCCCTAGGAATGATTACCCTGATCCCCTAGATGAGACCAGGTTCCTTTGCTATGTGGTCTCAGAACTTAGTTAATTCTTTTCTGTGCTCTCATACAATAACTACTAGCTACCTGTGGCTATTTGAATTTGAAATGAAGATTATAAAAATCATATAAAATTAAACATTTGGTTCTTCAGTCACATCAGTCACATGCTAAGTGTACACTAACCATATATGGCTATGCTGGCTGCATCCATGTATATATCCATCATCACAGACAGATCCAGGCGGGGCTGTTCTGGATCACTTATCTCCCTTTATGATTGATTATGCATTCATTTGTTCAGTTATTTTTGGATTCATGTCTGTTTCCTGCAAGAAATTGTGAAGTCCATGAGGGCAAGGGTCTGATTTGCTTCCTTCCGTATCCCCAATGTGTAGTCCACTCTTGACACATGGAATTTGCTCAATAAATACCTGTTGAATGCTTTCCACTGCTTTAGGACGAAGTCCACATGCCTTGGCATGGCTTCTCAGGTCCTCCATAAAGCAGTCTGGTCCCCCTCACCAGGCTCCCTCCAAATACTCTCTTCCTTGTTGCCAACCATCTTGTCGCCTCAAATCTACTCCTGTTTCTTGGATGTTCTACACCCTCTTACCACTGAGCCTCCACAGTGCTATTCTCTGTGACTAGAGCACCCTTCCCCTACCACGACTTCTCCTGGATGACTCTCATCCTTCATGTCTAAGAGTTAAAGAGTAAATGTTCCTCCAGGCAACCTTCTCTGTCTAGGTTAGATGCTCCTCCTATGTGCTCTCAAAGCACCCTGTACTCCCCCCAACCCCCACTTAGCCTACTGTAATGTAATGGTCTCTTAAGGTCTTTATCTCTCTACTTAGATTGTAAGCTCTGGAGAGTAGAGGCTGCATGTGTCTTTTATTCACCATCGTATCCCCTGGTGCCTAGATCAGTTGGTCAAAAAATGTTCATTGAGAACCCACTATATGCCAGGACCATGCTTGGCACTGGGCGTACGTTAGTGGATAAAAGAGATATGGTTCTGAGCTTGAGGGGCTTCCTCAGTCTTTAGAGCCTTGAATGAATAAAAGACAGTGGCTGTATCTGATGAGATTGTCCTGTCTTAGTAAGCTGATCCTGGAGCTATGAAAGCAAAGTCAGGGAGGGTATTGGAGGGGTCTCTGGGACAACTGGTCTCTAGTCTCTATACTCACTGGGGCAGTGATTTCCCTGGCAGGATGTAGGGGAGAATGGGTAGGGGTATCTCCCAGGGAACGTGTGTTTAAATGACTAGGGACGGGAATCTTTTGAGATTTTAAAACCCTACTCCCTCTGAGAACCACTGGGAGTGTTCCTGATAATAATAGCCATTGGTTATTGTGTATCTAGTGTGTGTCATTTAGAACACCACCTGCTCTAAATGCTTTACACACATGAACTTATCTTGTTAATCACCATACATCATGGTACAATTATCATACCCATTTTACAGATGAGGACACAGAACTGTAAAGCAACTTGTCCAAGGCCACCCATCTAATCAATAGTGGCAGAGCCAGAATTTGAAGCCAGGCAGCCAGTCTTCTGATATGTGCCCTTAATCTCTGAACTAAAGCCTGATGAGAGAGTGCTGCATGTCACAAGTGGGTTGGGGCAGAAACAAAAGAAGATCGAGAACCACTCAGGTGGATAGCTGGCTCAGTACTCAGAGATCCCCTCCACCCCAGAGGCTCGTGTTTTTGAGCTTACTCTGAAACCATTCAAGAATGTTCCCGAGCCGGTTAGAATCCAATGCCAGGTTTGGTGGTCCAGACTGTGTGTGAGATCAGAGTGGATCGAAGAACAAGGAGGGAAGGGTGGGCGATGAGGCAGGAGGACTTTGGCGGAGCTGGTTCAGAGCTTGGAAGTTAGGCACAAAATGAATTTCTCTACAATTCTGCAAAGAGCTTGAGCCAATGGTCATTAATTTTTCATGGAGTTACTGAGCACCTACTGTTTTCTAGGCATTGTGCTTGGTGCCAAGTGCGTAATGTTTGCAGAATACATCCAATCCCTGCTTTCATGGAGACTGATGAGAGAAATAGACAGCAATCAGATAATTAAACAAATGAGCAAATAACCATGAAGGGAAATAAGCAATCTAAAGGAAAGGAATATGTTTCTTTGGGAAACATGTAAGGAATGGCTCTTGCTGGGCTGGCTGTGGGTCGGGGCGGGGAGGTCAGGGAAAGCCTCTCCAAAGTATCACAAGCTGAGATATGGTTGATGAGTTGGAATTCATCGCTTAAAGGGATGGCCAAAGGGTTCCAGGGAGAGAGTTCAGCGCATGGAAAAGTCTTGTGGCAGGAAGGATCTTTAGGAAGTCCGGGGGGTGAAAGAAGGCCTGCAAGGCTGGAGGCAGAGCACAGCAGGAGGGCAGCTCTGACTGAGCTGGACAGAAAGCCTGGGGCCAGACATGCGGGGCCTGAACGAATGGTGACCGCACATCTCAGTTTGGGGAGGACAGTCCTGGCTGGCTACTGTTTCCCGTTGTTAGGAATAGTGTCCCCTTTTCTTACCAACACTGTCTGGGTTTGAATGGCAGAATATATGGTCACCCTCTTAGGCCTTATTAAGGATTTCATTCTTATCCTAAAATACGGAAAGTCACCATAGAGTTTTCAGCAGATGAGATCCACCCCAGACAGGATCAGATTCAAGTTTCTTAGATAAGTCTCTGGCTGCAGTGAGGAAAATGCGCGGGGGACCTGGGGGTCAAGCAAGCAGGCAACAAGCCCGTTAGGAGGCAAGTGCCACAGTGATGAAGGAGAAGTTGTCTTTCGTGACCAGTGGAAAGGACTACTCCCCACCCCTCCACCCTGCCAGAAATTTCCAGAACTCAGGTTTAAAGGAGGACTCTACTCTTCGTCCATGAGTTGGCTGGGTTTAGAACTCCCTGGTGTCTCATTGCCAGGGGACTTGGCGGCATACAGCCCCAGGATGATTGGGATCCCTCGTGGGATTTCCTGAAAGGTCAGGTACTTCATACCTGTTCTGAAAGAAAAATACACATAAGTCTCTCTAAATATCACCCATAGCCCAGCTAGCCCATGGCTGAGGGCTTCTCATGGGGGCCATCTGTCTAAGGTGCCGGCTGTAGGGATAGTGTGTTGTGCCAGGGCTGCTCGATGGAGATTGTGGGCAGGAGAGGTTCTGGTAGTGGGCACTCATTTTCTTGGAGCCTGTCTTAGATTTCATGTGAGGCATCGGAGTCTGCGTGGGGTGATCCAAAACCCACTCCTTCGTGGCTGAGCTCTTTCCTCAATTTCTCCCTGTCTCTGTCTCTCTCTCTTTCTCTCTGTCTCTTCCTCTCCCTCTTTCCCCCTTTCTCTTTTCTCTCCCCACCCCCACAAGCATTTACTTTGTTTTTTAAATCTGCGTTAAAGTTCTCTTATACTCCACCCTCTAGCCTATTAAAATTGCCTGGGCTTAGCAGCTTTTTAAAAAGCATCTCAAGTCTTTTTTCTTGCTTGGTGAAATGAAAACAAAATTATTCCAGTGGAACGCTTTACGTTAGGTGCAATCTAACAAAATGGCTTACAAAACTGAGGGCTCATTTGGAGGGGAGAGAGGGTGAGGGAGGATTAGCAGATAGAGCACACCCTAGTCAGGGCTGCGACAAAGAAGCCAAGGTCATGCATGGTAAATGCCTCAAGCAGCTGGGGTGGCATCAGCATAAGTCACAACATGAATTGATGACTCTTTTTAGTGTTTTTATTCCCAAATTCATTTATTCATTCATTCGTTTGTTCATTCATTCGTTCGTTCGTTCATTCATTCATTCATTCATTCTAGTCCCAAATTATGAAGCTTTTTAATCAGGTGCCTCTCTTCACCTCCTTTTTTTCTCTTCCACCTCATCCCTCCTGCTCTTAATTTTTTTTCCCCCTTTATTTCAATTTTTTTGCTGTTTTCCTGGCCCCAGTCAGGGGCTCCACTTTCTCTGATGCCCACCCACTATGTATCTTTGGGTTGTAAATGAACCGTCACAGCAGGAAACAAAGTTTCTAGCTTTCTCCGCATCAATGCTGGGGCTCCAGCTGCTGGGAGTTTTCAGCTCAGCCTACCTCTAATAGGACATGACTAGCTCACAACAATGACAGAGGCCCCTGGGGTGAGCTATCCCCAACCAAACTAGGTAGTTGCTGACTCTGAAGTTATGACAAAGTAGACCAAAGGGAGCCTCTGAGTCCCTCTCCTTCAGTGCTCCCAAGTCACAATAGGAACTGAAGTCCAGACAGGTGACATGGGGAATGATGAATTTATGCACTCCGGGTGCCAGACTCCCGATCCATTGCTCTTTTCCTATTGGAGAAGAAACTGAGTCTCGAGGACAAAACCATCCTGTCCAACTCTTGTGGCACAATTCTAAGGATTTCATAGAACCCTATAGGACCTTTGCTCTTTGTCTTCTTATAGGGGCTGATGGAGGGTAAAGATTTGCCTTGGAAAGTAGCTAAGTATGTGTCTAGGGATATGTCGCAGATGACCACAGGGCCAGGCAAGAAATGTACATGAAGATAATGCCATAGGGAATGGTGAGGACTATGGCGAATTGAAGATTGCCAGACTCAGCTGAAGGAGGCACCTGCTACCAAGTGAAACTCTGAGGCAGTCAGATAAAAAATTCTTGTGGGACCTGAGTTCAAGCTATCCTTACGTGAATGGAGGATGGTCTCTGGTCTGCGCACATCGACTAGTCTGGGTGATTTGATAGGGGACAGGGTGGTGGAGGCAAAGAACATGAAGTGCCGAGATGAGCATCAGCCCTTTCTCTGGTGTTTCCTTGTCTGTCACTCGCCTTGAACAACTTTCCTCTAAAGGAAAAGAAATTTCCCAGAATGCTATGGAGTTTCAATTTGAAGAGTAGGGGTGGGGCCGAGTTTAATGCTGGTGGAATGTTCTATCTGACTCAGACAGCAAGGGCTTAGGAGGGATGTTGTAGGACCTGACAGTCTCCCTATGTCTGCCTGAATTTTAAAAAAGTAGCTGCCCCATATTGAACGCTGACTATATACCAGTCATTATACATTAGATCATTTAATCCTCACAGTGACCATATGGGGTAGATGTTATCTAATTTAATTTTATGGATGAAGAAATTTGAGGCTCAAAGAAGTTAACTAACTTGTTCAAGGACACCCAGTAAGTGGCTTTCTCTATCACTATGCTTTCCTTTCCAGAGCGTTACTCCTCGGAAAAACAAAACAAAACAAAACACGTGCATACGCACACGTACACACACCCACTCTATATACAGGTACATACAACTTTTAAGAGTTATTCTATTTTGGTTCCTAAGGCTCCTCAAAAGAAACCTACTTTCCTTTCTTGCATAGTTTTTCATTAGTGATAACTACCCTTGGATGAACTCACCTTTCCCATGAACTACAGTTTATTGGCTTGGCAAAGGTGTCAGCATGGGTTTGGCTGTGGCTTTCTTCTCTCTCCCAGCACCCAGAAAAGAAGTATTGGTCCTGGGAAACAACCTCGCCTGTCTTTGTGGCAGCTAGAAAGCTGGCAGCCGGCGAGGAGCAAGCACAAAACAAGTCAGCTCCTTTTCACTTCTTCCTGTTCCCTTTGGGCCTAAGCCAGATTTTCTGCTCTCCCTCCTGTCCTTTCCCCCCATAAGAGAATGGGATGGGCCTGCCATCTCCTAGCACTTTGTCCCTTCTTCAGCTTCAGCCACAATCCCTGGCACAGGGTCAGGCGTTGGATAGGAGCTGCACGCCCACTGGCCTGAGTGTTTGACTATAGTCAGTATATGCCTGAAGCTCAGGAGAGAATACATGTTCTATTTTTGTAAAAGAGGTACATTTTATTTTTTATTAAGCGAAATCAGTTTGTGTGAGAGATCGCGTGTTGGCTGGGAACAGACATCCCCTAGAGTTAAGGGGAAGACTATTCTAAGGCTCTGGGCCTGCTGGAATCCAAGTGAAATCTGGACCATTAGCCACAGGAAAGGTAGGAACCAGGCTACTCCCAGGACAAGAGCTGCCGCAGAATTTCCTGACCTGTCATTAGCGCTTCACCACTGCTGTGATTCAGCTAAACTCCACTTCTGATTGCTCCATCTGTAGCCGAATCTCCACGTTTCCATTTTAAATTCCCCCACACGGCAAATCAAAAGCCATCACATGGGCAAGATGGCCATTATTGACTGAATTGGCTATAGATAGGGTACCCTAAAATGTTTTGTGTCCCCTATCATTTTACTACAATATTATTATTACAGATCAAATGCCCAGAAGGGGTGATTCATCCTTTTCATTGCTTGTCCCCAAATGCCACTGCTCTGTAGTTTTAAAATGAAAGAAATTTTAATTTAATTTTAAAAATCATAATATATACTTGCTGCTGCTGAAGCCAAGTGAGTTCCCCTCCATGGGACAAAAAAAAAAAAGAAAAAAAAGAAGAAAAAAAAGGAAGATGAAGAACTTGGGAAGAAATCAGAGGCAGAAAGTCAGGTTTCCATCCTGTTGAGAAGAGGAGATATCAGGGTTTAGATCCAAACTCAGATCACAGACTGTCCAAATTTCTTTTGGAAAAAATGATGATAACAATGTAGAATGAAGAACATTTTGTGTGTGTGTGTGCAGCAAATCTCTGAAACTGGAATAATAATGTCCCTGTCACACAGGGCAGTGACTGGCACATAACAGATGCTCAGTAAATGATAATAGTGCTCATCAGCTCCTGAAGGCAAGGGTCACCATGTACCTATTACTAAGTGCAAACTAAAGTTGTTTATCTGAATAACCGGTAAGTGGATAGAATGGACTTGGTAAAAGAAGAACAGAGAGACAGCCTGGACTGGTGGGAAAAAAGCTGGAAAGGAATGACTATGGCAGCTTCTCAAAAACAGGAGTGATATGCTAAGAAAGAAGAAAAAATGGAATCGTAAATGCTTAACTAAAACCAACAAAGACAGAAAAGGAATAGAAGACAAAATAGGATCAAAGAACAGGCACAACAAATAGAAAAGAGTGACGAGTGTGATAGATATTAATCTAACATATATTAATAATCACTTTGCATGTCAGTGGTCTAAATGCACCAATTAAAAGACAGAGATGGTCAGAGTGGATCAGAAAACAAGACCCGAATATATGTTGTCTACAAGGAAATCCAGTTTCAATATAAAGACACATTCAAATTAAAAATAAATTCATGGAGCATGATATACCACGCTAAGACTAATCCAAAGAAAGCTGGAGTAATTATATTGATCTCAGACAGAGCAGATTTCAAACTAAGAAAACTTATTAGAGTTAAAAAGAAAGGCACAGTGATAAAGAAGTCAATTCTCCAAGAAGATAAAACAATGCTCAACAGTTGCTTTATAGTTTAATAATAGAGAAGCCAATTACATGAGGCAAAACTATCAGAACTGTAAAGAGAAATAGATGAATCCACTATCGCAGTTGGAGACTTCAACATCCCTCAATCCAGCAGGCAGAAAATCAGTAAGGACATAGTTGAGTTCAACAACATCAATCAACTGGATATAATTGACATCCATAGATTACTTCATCCAACACCAGTAGAATATACATTCTTTTCTAGCTCACATGGAACATTTACCAAGACAGATTACATTCTGGATCATAAAACACAATAAATTTAAAAGAATAGAAACTATACAATATCTGTTTTCAGACCACAATGGCATTAAACTAGACATCAATAACAGAAAGATAACTGGAAAATTTCAAAATACATGGAGATCAAATAACATACTTCTAATACATGAGTCAAAGAAGAAATCTTAAGAGAAACTAAGAAATATTTTGAACTTAATGAAAATGCAATCATAGCTTATTAAAATTTGTAGGATGCAGTGAAAGCAGTACTTAGAGGAAAATTTATAGCACTGAATGCATGTATTAGAAAAGAAGAAAAATCTAAAATCAACCATTTGTTTTTTTCACCTTGGGAAACCAAAAAGAAGAAATGCAAATTAAATCCAAAGCAGAAGAAAAGAATAAGAATTAGAGCAGAAATCAAAGAAATTGAAAACAGAAAAGCAAGTGAAAATCAAGAAAACCAAAAGCTGGCTCTTTGAAAAGATCAATGAAGTTGATAAGCCTCTAGCCAAACTAACTAAGAAAAAAGAGGACACAAATTACTAAATCAGAAATGAAAGAAAGGACATCACTACAGATCCTACAGACATAAAAAGCTCCAAAATCAGAGCTTCCAAAGAGCTTTCTCAAAAATAGCCCTTTAAACAAAAATTTGAAGTCACAGAGAGCATCCCCTGGAGGCTATCAGGCTGCATTTTTCTGCCCCTTGGGGAGATGGGACAGGTGGGTGTGGTAATTGAGCAGGCTGGACAGGGTTCCATGGCAGGCTCAGGAGCAGTTCCAGGCTAGGGGGATCAGATTCTTCTGGGTATCTGCCTGCTCTCCTGGGAGCTTGGAGAAGGATTCTTGCTGAAGACACGCTGTCGGGAACCTTGGTTCCCTGGTCAGGAGGGGCTGCATAAACAAGAGTCAGGGGCTGAAGCCCAAGATTCAGTTTTATTTCAAGTAGGAGCCAAAGGAGCCAAGGGTGGCTTGATGGGGACGGGGCCAAGTCTAGCTTTACCGTCTCAGGGGTTTCTGCAACACAGAGCAGAGGTGAGGTGACAAAACCTCCTACTCTTGGTTAGCCCCCCATGCCTGATGAGTGTTGCCTTCTTACCTGGCACAGGGATTAGCATATCTCCTCAGGAGACAGCTACACTCAAATCCCAGCTCCATCTCAGATTATCTATATGACTTTGAGCATGTTCCTTTCTGGGTCTCAGTTTTCCTCATCTGTAAAATGAGAGCAATAACACAGGGCTGGGGGATGGGCAAATGCTTGACCAGTGTCAGCCACTATTATTAGACAATAAAACTTACCTGAACAGAAACCATGTTTCTCTCCTCTTTTGGTCTCTCTAAAACAGCTTGGGGCTACAGTGGCTTACTGGACTGATGGGCTGAATGACATCCATATTTTCGCTTTCAAATCTAAAACATATTCACTCATTTCTGCTCCCTGGTGAGCTCATCTATCAAGCATCTGGTGTCATGGTGGAGAATACATGTCCTAAAGGTAGAATGCTTGGAATTTAATCCCAGTTAAGCTACTCATTAGCTGAATAACTTTAGGCATATTATTTAATCCCTTTTTGTATCAGTTCTCTCGCTGGTTAAAAAAAAGAATACTTTCAGCATTCTTGTCAGGAGTAAAGGAATCTGTACATGGAGGATATTGAGTAGGGTTCCTGGAACTTTGAGATCCTGCTCTTCCCCTCCAAAAAACCACAGCGAGTTGGGGCCTGAAGTGGCAGCTGGGAAGAAAGGGCCTTTTTTGTGAGCCTGCTTCCCTTATGATTATGCCCCACGGTCACTAGAAGGACCTGGCTACAGCCCAGACTCTAGGGAGAGGCCTGATGGGGAGACAGACAAAGCCTGGAGGGCAGAGAGTGTGTGAGCCACCCTTTGGGGGCCCAGTGGGTGTTTGCTTGGTCCTCCAGAATCCCATCCAGGTGTGAGGGGAGCACAGCTGGCTAATTAAGCTGAAAGCAGCATTAAGGAACCAGGGAGGAAATCAGACATCTGTTCCCCTCAGATCTTCAACTAGCTCCTTTGAGTTGCTTCTTTGTGAAAAAGGCTCCCCCTCATCCCAGCTGAAGGTCAGTGTGGGGGCCAGAGGAAAGGCAGTTAGCCGTAGCTGCAGTGAGCAGTTTTCTCCCTTCTCCCCTCTAGGTATGCTCTCAGGATGGGGCTTTTTACTTAATATCTACCTTTGGTGGAGCCATTTCCATTTCTATTTGGGAATAGAGCATAGATTTAATTTTTTTTCTTTTAATCCAGTGGATACAGTTTGCTGCATTTACCTCCCCCCCCGCCCCCGCTTCTTTTATTTGTTTATTTATTTATCAAGTAAGGAGAGCTACTTCCACTGCCCCCTCCAAGGCAGAATCAAGGCCATGATCTGCATTATTGAGGGTAAGAAACAAAATGCTAACCAAATCCTATGTTTGGCCTGTGTACTTGCATAAGTCAGACACAACACCATTTGGCTCTTCTCAGGGACGAAGGATGCAAAAACCAAAAACCAAAAACCAAAAACATACATTCATTAACATTCAGTGTGTTCCCAGCCCCCTTCTGTCAGCCAGCTGGGGACAGAAAGAGGAGGAGGAGGGGAAAATGGTAACTGACATACATATTGAACACTTATTAAATACCATTCAGTGAGCAGTTATACATCTTCTTATTTGTATTATTGTTCACAAGAAAAGCTAATATTTATGGAGTGCTGATATGTACAAGGCATTGTTCTAAGTGTCACATGCTCAAACTCAGGTGTCTGACCCCAAGCCCATGTCATGATCACAGTGCTATATGGTGTTTCCTATTTTATCTATTTCAAACTGGTTAGTTGTCATAGTCCTCATAATGACAGCTATTACTACCATCTTCATGTACAGACTAGGAAACTAAGAAAGGTCCAGGAGGTGGAGTAAATTAGGTCGCGGGTTAAGAATACTCTGACCGCGGGGCTCCGGCTGCTGTTGCTGGGGTATTATTGATTACTCACCAGAGTCTGAATTTGCATTAGTTCTGTCACTTGAGAGATGATGTTTGACTCTTATGTTCGCTGTTGTGTTCCCAGTGCCTAAAACAGTTGCCTGGCAGGGTAACTACCTGTCAAACGGGTGCATTTCAGAGCCTTGTACTTTCTGCTGTTCTGCTCAACTTATCACCATTAGGCAGGGCTGTCTGGGCAGCCTCCAGACCTGCCTTTCACTGCCCACAGTGCATCTTTCAATTTGGAAGATACGCAAGGAAATAAGTGAAATAAAGGTATGCCAATGAAATAAAAACTCACCCAAGCTTTATGAATTTTAATCTTCAGAAATACTTGGAAGTCACTATAATCGAATGTTTCCACCAAGGTACAGAAGGTAAGTGAATACATTTACTAAATCTAAATCAGTTTTTCACAACTGATGGGCTTCTGTGATACCCTGAGTCACGCTAATTCAAAAGAAAGGTGCATTATATGGGTGATAAACATTTTTTTTCTCGGTGTAACCCAGTGTCCATCACACCCGATCTCTAAGTGAAGGGACAATTTTTGTTTATTTCAGGATTTTCTTATGCTCTGTTGGTGGCTGTTTGGACATTAGAGTGACCTGTTCTTCTCTGGGCCAGTCCAGTGCTGTTTTCTGGACAGCCATCTCTCTCTGCCTGCCAGGGTACCCTGAGTGCTCTCTGGAAAACCTGGGGAATAATTGAGGAGCCTAAATGCTCTCCTTCTAGTACCCCCAGCTGCCATCTTGAATAGGTTGGTGCATCCGACACACTTAATTTACGCTTCTAGCTCAGTCGTGAGCTGGGTGAGCTTGGGCAAGTCATTAAGCCATTATTATTATTTATTATTATTATTATTACTTTAATTTGAGAAAGTAAAACTAACCCTTACAGTTGGTATATGAGGACAAAGTGAAAATATCTTCTGGTTTTCCCCTGACGTATCCTAACTCCAGATGACACCAATCATGTGCCCTAGGAGGTCTGGGAGTGCAGCCCTAATTTTAAAGCCTTCTGCTTTAAACATTTTAAACATTTCTGCAGCATTTGCATTGTATTTCATAATACGTCCATGCTTGTCTGATATCAAACGATGCTCTCTGCATCCCTGCGCCCCCCGCCCCGCCGCCATCTTTGGATAGAGAATTAATGTTCCAGGACGACGATGTTATTGTGCACACCCTGCAAAGCCCTGTGACTTGGCATCAGTTGTCTGTCACCACCATCCACCCTTTTTCCATTTCAAAGGTGTGAGTGTCTGAGAAAAGCACGAGCACCGTGCGTGGTGTTTGATAAACCCTCTTTAATGTTGCTTGGAAATGATCTCTGGAATAAAGGCTGAAGAGGTCAGCAGGTAAAGGGCTCTCTGGAGAACACCTGTTTGCCCTTCCACTGCCCCAGGACCTGCTGCCCTCTGCTTTTATGTGGTTCCAGCCCCCCACTCCCTGGGGTCCAGGCACTTCCTGCTTATTGACTTTGTCAGCGTTTCCCCCTTGGAGCTCAGACTGACTAATTAGCCTTCCTTGCCTGATGGCTGAAGCCACAGGGCACTGCCAGGCGAGCACTTTTTCTCGTGGCATCTGCTAAGGAAAAGCAAGGCTGAGCCCTTAACTCTATCTTGTCAACTCAGCGGTCTATGGTTGGGTCTACATCGTATGGATACATACGGGCTCGCATGTAGGTGGGTGTGGGTATTTTCCCCTTTGGGCTTGTGGGACATGCAGTTAATTCTGCTCATGGAATTGATAG
>NW_011888870.1:5168519-5171284 GCF_000151845.1 Pteropus vampyrus | reverse complement strand
TAGGTGTTGGGAGACAGAGACTGTGGCCAATTAAATGCACCGAGCATTTCCAACCTCTTGTCTTACCCTTGTGGAAACCCCCAGGGGGATTTCTCCTTCAGGTCTTTGTCTCAAACTCTGGCTACTCTCTGACCCAGGTGCCTTCCCTGGCAGCTCAATACCTCCACCTGCCGCCCTCCTTTTTCTTACTTTCTCTGCTAATGATTTTTGTAGTAATGAAGTCTCCCCGCTCCCCGCCCCACCTGCTTCTCTAATTATATGACTCTGGGGTCAAATTTAGTAACCATCCAGCTATCTATCTATATACCACAGCTCTTCCTCCCAAAGTTCTTCCATGGCCCCTTTATTTATTTATTTATTTATTTATTTATTTATTTATTTATTTATTTATTTATTTATTACCACTGCAGCAAACAAAATATGTCTTGGAGAAGACGATTATTTCCCTAACAAGAAGTCTCAGTACATGAAGAGACACTGCTGTCGAATGTGAATAATTCACAAAAAACATTGCTGGGGTCCTTGACCTTAAGATCAAGTGTTGGCAGCTCAGTTAATGCTCTTCTATAGTTATCTAAGATTCTGTGGGGTTTTCTTGCTATGAAAATGGAAGCTAATGATGATGCTGCCTGCAAGGAACAGCCCCTTCTTGTCAATAAATTGATCACGGAACTCCGTATCTCGATCAATGTATTAAGTCCTCCTTGAACATTTGTTGAACTCGGTACCGTTCTGTTTGCTCTAGGGAAGTGGCTGGGGGAGCTTTCAAAAAAAAAATAGATGCTTGAGCCCCGCCCTAGGATCTCTGGGCGTTCAAAGCTGTTCACTAGGCTAATAGGCAGCCGGGGCTGAGAACAGGGCTCTGGGAGAAAGTGAGGAGAGTGTGTGTTTCTCAGCCTCCACTAGCTTAGTAGTGTGTTCAGAGAGCAGCTGCTGGGCGCCTGCACAGTGCTGGGCCCTCTAGCAGCCTTATCCCACCTTCTTAGTTCTTTACTTTGACTGGGTTTCTTAAATTCTAAGTAGAGATGCATATTCTGAAGCTCAGAATCAAAGTGACACAGCCAGGGAGTTGCAGGGCTAGCCTCAAACCTAAATCTTTTTGGCTCCCAAACCCACACCTTTTGCACCCTATCGAGCTATTTATGTCAGGAAAAGATACAAGGCCATGTATAATTAAATCCAAAATCTTTGATTCTGGTTCAGTAGACAGTTAGAAGAGAGAGGGGGGAAATGAGTTCGGAGAATTCAGCCACGATTTTGCTGAGGAAGTGAGATTAAAGTGGGACTTGACAGGTTCCTGTGATGAGTTTGGAAAGAATAAGCAGATAATGCTGCTTCTATTCCTGGGCAAAATGAGAACATTGCCCAGGTTTGACTTATACTTTCATTATAAACAGGTACGTGTTGGGTGGAAGAAGGTGGATGGAGTTGACAGTTCTCTTTCTAGGCTGGGCCTCCTGGAATTTGTGCTCCTCAAGGGGATCATTTGCGTCCTCAGCTTTGCAGGTTTAGAACTTCAGTTTTATCGATTGGCTGGGCTTCGAGGTTCTGGGGAATGGATGTGCAGTGGCCCAATAGGACTCTGTTCCCAGGGGAATAAGACATGTAGCTGAGATACATGGAAATTTACAGCGGAAGACCTCTCAGAGTCACATGTGCCTGCAGGGGACATTACCTACTGGGCAGTGGGATAGGTGGTGGGTGGGGAGCAGTGCTTGAGAAAGCCCCCATCACTGTAGATCAGAATGTTGCCTGGGGAGCCCAGAAGAGAAGCAAAGGGGGTTGGATATTTACCAGGAACCTTGCCTCCTATTTATCCTGGAGCTACTTCTGCCTCATTCAGAAATGCTTGTCATTAGAATCAGACCACCCACTCATTCAGCTGGGCAGGGATCCCTCCAAACATTATTTCTTTTGTCTTTCTGTACTCCATACAATGCATTATGACAACTTTCTCAAGGTAGATTGCAATTAATCAGATACAACTGATCTCATTGATTACAATTTTATCTCCTTGATGGGTCTTTATTTTTTGGTGTGATAAAATACACATAACAGAAAATTGACCATTTTAGCCATTTTTTAGTGTACAGTTCTATGGCCTTAAGTACATTCACATTGTTCTACAACCATGATCCTCATCCAGCTCCAGAACTTTTTAATCTTCCCAAATCGAAACTCTGTACCCATGCAACACTAACTGCTCATTTCCCCTCTTCCAGACCCTTACATCCTTGATGAGATTTGAGACACTCTAGGAAAGAACTCCTCAAGTATGTATAAATCTGACCTGGAATCATGTTTAAATAAAGGGTCCTAGACCTCCCCTTCATTGATTCTGATTCTGCAGGTCTGGAGGCCCAGATTTCTGTGATTCTGATGCAGCGGGTCCATGGATCTTAGGGCTCGAGGAGGATGTTTCCTAGATCCTGATACACCAACATACCCCAGCCTTGAAAGCTCACCTCCACCTAGAAGCCCTCCTTGACTAATGAGTAATGAAGTAATGCTTCCTGCATAATGGATTCAGAAGTGTGCGATTCCTTCCTCTTCTCTCCAGACACTTCTCATTCTCTCTGGACATATGAGGAACACGAATTGCTGAGCCTATGAAATATTTATCCTGTCCTTTCTACCTCCTTTACAACCACTCTGCTGTAAGGCTTTATTCTTGATAGCCCCTTGAGGGCTGTAGTAAGGGCAGTTTAAAATGATATATGTGTATATTTCCATTGACTAAAAACCAGGACAATTCCGGAAAAATC
>NW_011888870.1:5165811-5168469 GCF_000151845.1 Pteropus vampyrus | reverse complement strand
CAAGGCTGAGCCCTTAACTCTATCTTGTCAACTCAGCGGTCTATGGTTGGGTCTACATCGTATGGATACATACGGGCTCGCATGTAGGTGGGTGTGGGTATTTTCCCCTTTGGGCTTGTGGGACATGCAGTTAATTCTGCTCATGGAATTGATAGATTTTCCCCTGGATGGTCAGGGCTGGTCAGAAGACTTGGGGAAGATTTAAGCCCAAAGTTTTCATCAATACTGAGGATAATTTAGGGGGAGAGTGATTCTGGGTAACTGAAACTGTTTACCTTCATTTTACCCTTAAATTTACTATTTATTTATCATTTATTTACTTATTTTTACCATTTAACTTGGCCTTGTGGGTTGAAAGAAACCAGCGTCAATCAAAAAAAAAAAATCAGGTTGGGGATCAGATAGTTCTTTCTTCCTCTTTCATATACTTAATATAATTTTCCTTGGGTTAAAAGTGGGTCATGTGATCAATAATCTCTTACATTTTCCTAGCTGCGCCCCCTCCTCCTAATTCAGGATCTCAGTCTTTGCCAAAAGCCCCCCACGTTTTCTTGGGTGTATCCAGGGAGTATTCACTGAGAGCACACAAGCCCGGTCAGCTGCTGCAGGTCTGTGCAGGGCACTGCTGTCTCCAGGCCGACTGTGTAGTTCATGGCCATATCCACAGGACACTACCCCTTCTCCCTGCCTCCACTGCCTTCTCCCACAGAGCACCATGGGCTCTTGCCATGAACACTTGCCCTCCCACTGAGGTGCAAAAGCACGGGGCCTGTAGCACAGTTGGAGGGAAGGGCTCTCTCCACTTTGTGCTTCCCCAAAGCAATCCTGCCTGCTGCTGCTGCCTTGAAGAATCGCCAGACATAGAATGCTGAATGAATCAAACCAAAGGGCACAAATTCCCCCTGGGACAGGAGTCAGCCCTCACCCTACTTGGGTCAAAGGCAGGATCCAGGCTTAGAGAGTCCAAGGGGAGCCAAGATTTGAAGAGCAGGCATCAGGTGGAATTAGCTAGCTAGGGACTGGGCTTGTCTCTGTCTCTGGCTTCATTCTGAGTCCCTCCTTGACTCCTCTTGAGATCACAGAGGACCCTTCATGTCCACGTATGAAATGGAAAAAGTCAAGGCCACCTCTGCAGACCTCTGTGTCTGCAGGGAGTGCTGCCACACAATCCCAGACATAGGTGTTGGGAGACAGAGACTGTGGCCAATTAAATGCACCGAGCATTTCCAACCTCTTGTCTTACCCTTGTGGAAACCCCCAGGGGGATTTCTCCTTCAGGTCTTTGTCTCAAACTCTGGCTACTCTCTGACCCAGGTGCCTTCCCTGGCAGCTCAATACCTCCACCTGCCGCCCTCCTTTTTCTTACTTTCTCTGCTAATGATTTTTGTAGTAATGAAGTCTCCCCGCTCCCCGCCCCACCTGCTTCTCTAATTATATGACTCTGGGGTCAAATTTAGTAACCATCCAGCTATCTATCTATATACCACAGCTCTTCCTCCCAAAGTTCTTCCATGGCCCCTTTATTTATTTATTTATTTATTTATTTATTTATTTATTTATTTATTTATTTATTTATTACCACTGCAGCAAACAAAATATGTCTTGGAGAAGACGATTATTTCCCTAACAAGAAGTCTCAGTACATGAAGAGACACTGCTGTCGAATGTGAATAATTCACAAAAAACATTGCTGGGGTCCTTGACCTTAAGATCAAGTGTTGGCAGCTCAGTTAATGCTCTTCTATAGTTATCTAAGATTCTGTGGGGTTTTCTTGCTATGAAAATGGAAGCTAATGATGATGCTGCCTGCAAGGAACAGCCCCTTCTTGTCAATAAATTGATCACGGAACTCCGTATCTCGATCAATGTATTAAGTCCTCCTTGAACATTTGTTGAACTCGGTACCGTTCTGTTTGCTCTAGGGAAGTGGCTGGGGGAGCTTTCAAAAAAAAAATAGATGCTTGAGCCCCGCCCTAGGATCTCTGGGCGTTCAAAGCTGTTCACTAGGCTAATAGGCAGCCGGGGCTGAGAACAGGGCTCTGGGAGAAAGTGAGGAGAGTGTGTGTTTCTCAGCCTCCACTAGCTTAGTAGTGTGTTCAGAGAGCAGCTGCTGGGCGCCTGCACAGTGCTGGGCCCTCTAGCAGCCTTATCCCACCTTCTTAGTTCTTTACTTTGACTGGGTTTCTTAAATTCTAAGTAGAGATGCATATTCTGAAGCTCAGAATCAAAGTGACACAGCCAGGGAGTTGCAGGGCTAGCCTCAAACCTAAATCTTTTTGGCTCCCAAACCCACACCTTTTGCACCCTATCGAGCTATTTATGTCAGGAAAAGATACAAGGCCATGTATAATTAAATCCAAAATCTTTGATTCTGGTTCAGTAGACAGTTAGAAGAGAGAGGGGGGAAATGAGTTCGGAGAATTCAGCCACGATTTTGCTGAGGAAGTGAGATTAAAGTGGGACTTGACAGGTTCCTGTGATGAGTTTGGAAAGAATAAGCAGATAATGCTGCTTCTATTCCTGGGCAAAATGAGAACATTGCCCAGGTTTGACTTATACTTTCATTATAAACAGGTACGTGTTGGGTGGAAGAAGGTGGATGGAGTTGACAGTTCTCTTTCTAGGCTGGGCCTCCTGGAATTTGTGCTCCTCAAGGGG
>NW_011888870.1:5165402-5165761 GCF_000151845.1 Pteropus vampyrus | reverse complement strand
TGTGTGTGTGTGTGTGTGTGTGTGTAGGTGTTCATATTTATGTTTCTACTATGTTAAGTCAGTGGTTCTCAAAGTGTGGTCTCTGGGCCAGCAGTATCATTTGGGGACTCGTTAGAAGTACAAATTCCTGAGCCTCATGCCTGACCCACTGAAACTCTGGGGTAAGACTCAGTAATCTGTGTTTTAATAAATGATTCTGATGTACAACGACATGTGAGAACCACTGCTTTATATACATTGCCTAATTTAACTCCCACAAAAATGCTGAGAGAATCCCCAATAAAGAGGAGATAAGGAAACTTAGAAAGGTTAACGATAAAGAAGTTAATTAGGTCCCCTCAAAAAATCCCAATGCCAAC
>NW_011888870.1:5164394-5165352 GCF_000151845.1 Pteropus vampyrus | reverse complement strand
GGTGTTCATATTTATGTTTCTACTATGTTAAGTCAGTGGTTCTCAAAGTGTGGTCTCTGGGCCAGCAGTGCCAGTATCATCTGGGGACTCGTTAGAAGTGCAAGTTCCTGAGCCTCATGCCTGACCCACTGAAACTCTGGGGTAAGACTCAGTAATCTGTGTTTTAATAAATGATTCTGATGTACAATGACATGTGAGAACCACTGCTTTATATACATTGCCTAATTTAACTCCCACAAACATGCTGAGAGAATCCCCAATAAAGAGGAGATAAGGAAACTTAGAAAGGTTAACGATAAAGAAGTTAATTAGGTCCCCTCAAAAAATCCCAATGCCAACTGATTTGAGGGTCCTTGGGATCCTGACAGATAGTGCTCTCGTACACGTCCTTGCTTTCCTAGCAGCTGTGGCCAACTTGCCCACCCCAGAGATGGACCCTTGGCTCTACTCTGCAGGAGGTGGCAGCTGAGGATCTGTTTGGGCAGTGTCATTACTCAGAGTGGGTGTGCTCCATGCGTGCCCTCCAGGATGAAGCGGGGCGCAGAGGGCCAGCTGTTGGCTCTGGGGGCTCTGGGACCATGCAAGGATTGACATTAGTGCCATTTGGTCTTGGCTGCTGCATCCCATGACCTCAGGGAATGGCAGTGCTTGCTGCTTGTAAACCAGCTATTTATGGTGCCTCTGAACAAACGTGGAATCCCTCACTAGCTGTTTTTCTTTATCCTTTAAAGTTTGCTTTGTTGAGTGTGAAGTTTGTTATTGGAGAATCAACATGTCTTCCTGACAGCTCTGGCTCTGGCAGAGAGGCTGGCAGGCAGAGATTATTGTCTTGCATTTTTCTCCTGGTCCAGCCTGAGGTTCAGATGAGTGGTGGTAAATTCGTTCAACCAATATCAGGGTTATTGTCGCCTGTGCCAGGCAGGACTCTAGGTGGTGGAGATACAGCAGTGAGCAAACT
>NW_011888870.1:5161567-5164124 GCF_000151845.1 Pteropus vampyrus | reverse complement strand
CCTGTGTGGCTGCATTTGGCTGGCAGATTGGCAGTGTCTGGGACCAGCCTTATCAGCCAGGCCTCCCTCTCTCTTCTTGTAGTCTCAGGGTCTCTCCTTCTCCAGGGGTCGTCTCCTTGTGGTCTGTCTAGGAGGTGGGGGGGCCTCCAGGTTCCCACAATCAAAAAAGTGGAAGCTTCCAGGACTTCTTAAGGCACAGCATTGCTTTTGCCACATTCTATGGTTAAAACGAATCACTGGACCAGCTCAGATTCAATGGGATGATATTGTGTAGGTGTAAAGATTGGAGGCATGATGGATCAGGGACCCCTATTTAAAGGGCTATCCCAGATACACTAGTCTAGATGATGAGTAGACTGATGAGGTGGGGGCGGGGATGTTAGATGGGCTGTTGTCGGGGAAAGCCTCTCTGAAGAATTGACATTTGAGCCGAGCCCTGCCTGACAGTGTGGAGCCAGCCAGCTGAAGATCTGGGGGATGAGCATTTCACTCAGGACGGTATGATTTTTCTCTACCATGATGCCCCCTCTACCTTTGCTTCTAGGCAGGGCATGGTGAAGATGCCTATCTGATAGGAGTCAGACAGAGGAAGAGGACACTGCAGGGAGGAAAACCAGGTGCCTCTGGGTCACAGAGCCAGTCAGTTAGTCAGCAGGGAGGGACCAGGAGAACCAGGACTGAAGGAACAGCCTGGGGACAACTTCCCAGACAGCTTCACAGGTGCGTCTGAAGAACAGACCCAGCCACTGGCCCTTCCCAGGGAATGGATGGATGGACAGTGGGGCTTCCTTTCTGAAGAAGCTCTTTGCAGCTTTTTGGTGGCACCACTGGTTGTGGCAGTAGCTGTTGGTTTGCTTCTTGTAGGGGGACACCTATGTGGAAGTTTTGGGACTTGTTTTCAAATATCCAATGTTTTATCAAGTGTCTGAAAACAGCCCTTAGGGCTCTTTATTTTTTTCATTTTTAATTTTTATGGTAATAATACAGATAGAATCAAGAAGGGTTGAACTATTTTTTTTCCTCAGGATGTGGTCCACAGACCAGCTGCCCCAGAATTGCTGGTGAGCTTGTTAAAAGGTAGATTCTTAGTCCCAGTCCCAGACAAATTGATTGGAATTGGCGAGATGGGCCCCAGGAATGGACATTTTATAGATGTTCCCCAAAGATTTATGTGTTCGTAAAAAACTCAAGAAGCACTGCCTCAAACGTTTTGTGGCCCCAGAAAAGTTATAAGTGAATTCCTTGGAAGTGAAGTATAGAATCGTTCTCTGAGGTCCAGGTGAAATGTCACCTCCTCCAAGAAGCCTTCCCAGTTCTCTTGGGATGAACCTGTTCATGTGTGTACTGGAGTACTTAGTGTACATCCTTAAGAAGATCTGGTTACATACCTTTTGCTCTTGGAGAGCTCTTGATGGTGGGAACAAGTTTTATTTGGGTTTTTGTCCCCAGTGCTTAGCATAGTTCTTGGCACATGAGATACAGCGAGTGCTTATGATGAATAAATAAATGAGTGGAGGGAACCCTAAGGAACACCTCCTCCAGTCCACTCCTTGTACAAATGAAGAATCGTGGACCTGAGAAGCAAGGTGCCTGGCTCAAGGCCTCGAGGCTAGTGGTGCAGAGCTAGGACAGTGCCAGGCTCGCAGACCCCCCGTCCGGGGCTCATTCCTCTCACCCAAGGGCAGCTTCTTCCTTCAGGTGACAGACATAACAGTTTCATTTAGAGATTAAATCCAAACAGTTTCCCACCCGTCTCCTAGCCTCAATGTATGGTATGGAAGGGAAGTCACATCCGATCTAGATCTTCCTTTGCTCTCCCCACTCAGGCCCGAGCTGGGGACAGGAGCAAGATTTTTGCTAGAGGAGCTCTGAGGACACCCTCCACCCGCAGCAGGACTCGGGTGTTCTCCGCTCCCTTCCACCTTCCTTCAGTTCACAGCCCGCAAACCCCATCTGATGCGTCTCTATCAGGGCTGCCTCTGAACGAATGTAAACGACTGGTTAGGGGGCCTCCCACTTCACTGTGGCCAGCAAAGGGCTCAGGGTGGGATTTGCATATTGCTAATTACAGTTGATTCTAACTTTGGAGAAAATCATTGATCCATTTATAACTTACAGTAATTTGCAAAGCAATTACCTTCTGGCATCTTCGTACTTGCTAAAAATGTGCTGTTATTTATTTTTTTTTCTTTTTTTTTTTTGAAACAAAAATTATCTGGGCATTATCCATGAAGGACCAGCTCGCTCTTTGTGCCTGAAAGTGGTTAAGTATGTAAAAGCCTGGAGGGCTGGAACTAGGACATAAGAATCTTTAAAGCTTATTGGGCAACCACACATAGTAGGTATGCAATCAGTCTTTGGCTGAAAGAAGAACCTGGAAACAGCCTTGTGTGGAATACATAATACGGTTGCCGTGGACATCTGCTGAATCTGGGACTGTCCTAACTCCTCCTGTATGAGGTGCAGTGGTGGTGGGTACAGCCTTTGGTTGCTGGCCAGCCAGGTTGGAATCTGGGATCTTCTCTTTGGTCTTTGGACAGATATGTTTTTCTGTACC
>NW_011888870.1:5147942-5161517 GCF_000151845.1 Pteropus vampyrus | reverse complement strand
CCTTCCCAGGGAATGGATGGATGGACAGTGGGGCTTCCTTTCTGAAGAAGCTCTTTGCAGCTTTTTGGTGGCACCACTGGTTGTGGCAGTAGCTGTTGGTTTGCTTCTTGTAGGGGGACACCTATGTGGAAGTTTTGGGACTTGTTTTCAAATATCCAATGTTTTATCAAGTGTCTGAAAACAGCCCTTAGGGCTCTTTATTTTTTTCATTTTTAATTTTTATGGTAATAATACAGATAGAATCAAGAAGGGTTGAACTATTTTTTTTCCTCAGGATGTGGTCCACAGACCAGCTGCCCCAGAATCGCTGGTGAGCTTGTTAAAAGGTAGATTCTTAGTCCCAGTCCCAAACAAATTGATTGGAATTGGTGAGATGGGCCCCAGGAATGGACATTTTATAGATGTTCCCCAAAGATTTATGTGTTCGTAAAAAACTCAAGAAGCACTGCCTCAAACGTTTTGTGGCCCCAGAAAAGTTATAAGTGAATTCCTTGGAAGTGAAGTATAGAATCGTTCTCTGAGGTCCAGGTGAAATGTCACCTCCTCCAAGAAGCCTTCCCAGTTCTCTTGGGATGAACCTGTTCATGTGTGTACTGGAGTACTTAGTGTACATCCTTAAGAAGATCTGGTTACATACCTTTTGCTCTTGGAGAGCTCTTGATGGTGGGAACAAGTTTTATTTGGGTTTTTGTCCCCAGTGCTTAGCATAGTTCTTGGCACATGAGATACAGCGAGTGCTTATGATGAATAAATAAATGAGTGGAGGGAACCCTAAGGAACACCTCCTCCAGTCCACTCCTTGTACAAATGAAGAATCGTGGACCTGAGAAGCAAGGTGCCTGGCTCAAGGCCTCGAGGCTAGTGGTGCAGAGCTAGGACAGTGCCAGGCTCGCAGACCCCCCGTCCGGGGCTCATTCCTCTCACCCAAGGGCAGCTTCTTCCTTCAGGTGACAGACATAACAGTTTCATTTAGAGATTAAATCCAAACAGTTTCCCACCCGTCTCCTAGCCTCAATGTATGGTATGGAAGGGAAGTCACATCCGATCTAGATCTTCCTTTGCTCTCCCCACTCAGGCCCGAGCTGGGGACAGGAGCAAGATTTTTGCTAGAGGAGCTCTGAGGACACCCTCCACCCGCAGCAGGACTCGGGTGTTCTCCGCTCCCTTCCACCTTCCTTCAGTTCACAGCCCGCAAACCCCATCTGATGCGTCTCTATCAGGGCTGCCTCTGAACGAATGTAAACGACTGGTTAGGGGGCCTCCCACTTCACTGTGGCCAGCAAAGGGCTCAGGGTGGGATTTGCATATTGCTAATTACAGTTGATTCTAACTTTGGAGAAAATCATTGATCCATTTATAACTTACAGTAATTTGCAAAGCAATTACCTTCTGGCATCTTCGTACTTGCTAAAAATGTGCTGTTATTTATTTTTTTTTCTTTTTTTTTTTTGAAACAAAAATTATCTGGGCATTATCCATGAAGGACCAGCTCGCTCTTTGTGCCTGAAAGTGGTTAAGTATGTAAAAGCCTGGAGGGCTGGAACTAGGACATAAGAATCTTTAAAGCTTATTGGGCAACCACACATAGTAGGTATGCAATCAGTCTTTGGCTGAAAGAAGAACCTGGAAACAGCCTTGTGTGGAATACATAATACGGTTGCCGTGGACATCTGCTGAATCTGGGACTGTCCTAACTCCTCCTGTATGAGGTGCAGTGGTGGTGGGTACAGCCTTTGGTTGCTGGCCAGCCAGGTTGGAATCTGGGATCTTCTCTTTGGTCTTTGGACAGATATGTTTTTCTGTACCTGGTGTTTCTCGTTTGTGAAATGAAAAGGCTAGCAGTACCTCTTTTCCTCAATTTGATATAAAGATGGAATGAAATGAGGTGGGTAGAATGCCTAGCTCCTGATAAATTTTAAATTAATGTTAGTGATTACCTTTTCTTGGCTTTGAGGAGTTGTGTTTTATGATTCAATAGGTGAATTGTTAGTTCCCAGCTGGATACTTAGGAGACAAAAGAGAGGCTCTCTGATGTGGACTAGGGGTGTTGCAGCAGTTCCCTGTATGCATGGGGGGTGGTTTGGATGGGGGACCAGCCTCTGCCAACTTGTCCAAAGCTTTGAGTCACATGAACAGTGGGGAACGGGCTTCCTGGAGGGTGTTAATTTAGGAGCTGCGGCTTAGTGGAGAGTCCTGGATTTGGGAGTCAAAAGTCATGGGCTTGAGTCATGGCTCTGCACTTACTGGGTGATCTTCGGCAAGTCACTCAACACTTCTGAGCCTCAGAAGGGAGAAAATGGAGATTCTTGCAGCCAGGGCTGGGACTAGGGTAAGGAGAGCCAGTACTCACTTTGGGTACATAATTTAAGCAGAGAGGCACCAAAACCCCAGTAGTGAAGAGAAACAATATTTTAACATAACATTTAAAAAAAAAAATCAGAATTAGTGCATCCTATTCTGCTCATTTAGCCACAGTCCTGAGTGGACAGCAGCAAACGTGACCCTTTTGGCTTGAGGCTTTTCCATCATGTTGCATTAAATGTCCAGCATTGTAAAAACTTCAGTGGCACCTGTTTTCCCGATTGGACCATGTCTGGAACATTGGGTGGCCCTGCCTGGAACTTCTCTGTAGAGAAATGATTCACACAGCAGCTCCCACTGGCAGCTTCAGCATCACCTGAGAGCTTATTAAAAAGAAAATTCTTGGGTCCTGTGCCAGATCGACTGAAGCAGGAGGTGGAGCCCAGAACATTGCTGGAGAGACCCACTTCTTGGGGATCAGGATCCTTGTCTCCAGGTCCGGAGAATATTTCTGTAGCCTTCTGACCCTTTTGATATGTAATAAAGGGGTGAACTTTCTAAGGGCTAGCAAATGACTCCCTTTTATCCATCTGGCTCCTTGGATACTTCCCTCCTTCCCATCTCCAGGTAGTATGTAGATTTTGAATAAACTAGAAATAGAGCTGTTTCCTTCTAGCTAAGAGCTGCAGTGAGAGATGTAGAGCAAAGGAAATGTCTTTTTCTCTGGGCTTAATGCCTTGCTCAATTGTCTTTAATTTTCTTGTCAGAGCAGACAGGGTAAATATCCTACCTCATTCGCCCACTGCCAGCATCGCCTTCACAGTCCCGGTCGCTAAGTTTGTGCCGTTAAATACATTTCAGCTGCTGCTCTTTTGTTTCCTTTCTTTTATAAAGGACCAAGTAAAGAGTAAATATGTTGTTTTTCTCTTTTCCATTCAAGTAAATATCTTTCTTTTATTTCTAAAGAGCTCCTCGCTCTAGTGGTTTTATATCCTTACATTAATCCCATCAACTTTCGATTCATGCATCTTCAAAAAAGGCATTAGAAAATAATCTCTCTGCCTCTTCCATTCCGCCTGAACCCCCAGCTAGTCCAGCTAAAAGCCGTTTCTGCATAAAAACTCAATCATCCTTTGGTCACACACATGGCTTAGAGATGTTAGTTGTTAAATGTAATTGGTTAATTTGTATTATGCAGGTTCCATTTCTTTCTTTGTTGACAAGGACAGCTTCGTCTACCAACAGTGCTGCCCAATATATGGAAACACTCTATACCCGTGCTAATACGGCAGCCACTAGCCACAAGGTGAGCACTTGAAACATGGCTTGTGCAACTGAAGAACTGAATTTTAAACTTTGTTTAATTTTAATTAATTTAAGTTTAAATGAGAAAAAGCCATATGTGGCTATCGACTACCATTGTGGACAATGCAGGTCTATGATTAGAATGGAATGACCCTCGTCAGCTGCTCTGCAGAACGTCCGGACACCTGGCAAGACTTTACATGTCTCCATCAGGGGACTGTGGTGAGATGGTTGGCATCCATCAAGGCCACCCGGAAGTGCTCCAGACTCCCTCTTCCACCAAGGACACCTGCTGCCCTCAGGTCATTGGCAGGCTCCCAGCTCTCTGTAGTCTCAGAGCATATCTGGCCACTGGGTTCTCAGACATATCTGGAGGGGAGAGTAGGTACCACAGCAGTGGGAGAGCCTTGGATTAGCAGTTCAAATCTCCGGGATCACAAGATAGTTGAGCTCCTTTGTTAGCTGCATGGGGCCTGGGGCTCCTTCCTCTGGAGCAGGGGCCCATTGATGAGCTGCATGGAGAACAATGGACCAAAGGTGCTTTGCCTTCCAGGCCTGAGATGCTGACACAACCAGGGGAGCGGATATCAGGAGACCTGGTCCAATCAGGAAAACAGGTGCCACTGAAGTTTTTACAATGCTGGACATTTAATGCAACATGACGGAAAAGCCTCAAGCCAAAAGGGATGGCGAGGCGACCCAGAGATTAGCAACAGCAGAAGTAGTTGTCCACTCTAGGCTGGACAGCCAAAGAGAAGAAGTGGTGTTACCAGAGCCCAGGAGTGGAGTTGGGCTTGTTACCTGATGGACCCTGGAGCCATGGGGCAGGCGTTACTGGCGGGGTCAGAGGTCAGGTAGGGCAGCATCTGTTGCCATTGACACATCCTCAGGTTAAAAAAGAAAGGGAGATAATCTGGCTTCTCCATTCTTCCTGCCCTCCAGTCTCCTACTAATGCTTCCCATTGAGCCAACACAGACAGAAGTAGCCGACACAGGAGGCTTCTTCAAGGTCAGAGCAGGGGAGGGGCGGGGACTGGCCCAGAGACTGTGTGTGTGTGTGTGTGTGTGTGTTTGAAATGTGAGCCCCTACTGTTTCCCCAGCACACAGTTACAGAGGGCACGTCCCGTTCCCCCTGCTTCCTGCCCCAGTCTTCCCCTCTCCCAATGACCTCTCCCAGGGTACCCAGTTCAGAGCTCACTGAGAGGGACGTCAGTGGTGTCGATGGACTAGACCTCTCAGAAAGGATGCTGTAGAGTAGAGTTAAACATTGGTGATGGTGATGGTTTGAAATGAATTATTTTTTTAACTGCAAATTCTTTTAAATTTTAGATTAAAAACATGACCAGAATTTCAAAAAGCATATACATAAAATTTACCATTTTAACCATTTTTAAGTTGAGGGGCATTAAGTACATCCCCATTGTTGTGCAACCAATCTTCAGATCTGTCTGTGTCTTGCAGAACCCATTTCCCTTCCCCCAGAGCCCGTGGCACTCCCCTCCACCCCTCATTCTGCTTTCTGTGCCTGTGAGTTTGACTAGTCTAGATACCTGTGAACTGAATTATTTTTGAAGTGAATGCCATCCTGGAGGTTCTGTGATTCAATCTTAAAAGTCTACGATTTAAAACAAAACCTAAAGAGCACCTGCGTAGGATTGCCGTGGCTGGATTTTTCCCTTCAGACATAGAAGGAAAGAAGTTCAAAAAGGGCTGCTGCTGCCAGGTGGGCTCCTGCTAGGTGGGGTTCTTCACCTGGTGGATGTCCCAAGCCTTCATTCCTGTGAGATCTGTTAGACTGCTGCCCTTTCCATTGGCCAAGTTTATTGGACAAAAGAATACCAGAGGTACCCAGCGATTCTCCAGAGTTCCAGAAATAATTTCTCTTGCCTCATTGTGGAGCAGCAACCAATTTCCCTTTGGATCAATCACCACGGCCAGGGGTCTGACCCTCTTTTCTGCCTTTGAACCTGTTGATTCAAAGGTATGAAGAACCTAGGACAGCTCAGCTACTATTCAATGGACCCATGACTGAGGTTTAGGATATACCTATCCTAGTTAACCTATCCCAGGTCGACCTGGTTTGGATGTATGTAAAATGCTTAGTTGTTTTTTCGCATGTGTATATATGTGTGTTTTTGTTTGTTTGTTTTGTTTTTGTTTTTACAATTTTTATAGCAGGTTTATTTGTAATAGAGCCAAAAACTCTGTGGTAGGCAGACTTCTGAGTTAGTATCAAGATTCTTGGCCCCTATATACATGCACCTTTCCCCAATTATTCAAACACTAATCTAGGTCCAACTGTGAAGTGATTTTGCAAATGTTATTAAGGTCCCAAATCAGTTGAGGTTAAAGTAGGGAGGTGACCTGGATGGGCCTGACCTCTTCGCACAGCCCTTTAAATCGGGATCTAGGTTCGAGTCTGGAAAAGTCAGAGATGTAAAGCATGGGGGTGGTTCATGTGTGAGATGTTTTCCACGATTTCCCTGTGGATAGAGGGAGCCACGTGGTGAGGAATGGGGGCAGCTCTAGGAGCCGAGAACAGCCCCTAACTGACAGCCAGAATGAACATGGGGACTTCAGTCCTACAACCAGAAGGAACTACAGTACTTGGGAGTGGATTTTTCCTCAGAGGCACCAAAAAGGAATGCAGCCTGGCTGACACCTCTGTTTCAGCCTTGTGACACCCCGAGCTCAGAACCTGGGCATAGACTTCTGACTTATGTAACTAAAAACTAACAAATGATTGCTGTTTTCCAGCAGCTAAGATGGTAGTAATTTGTTATGCATATAATGCTTAGTTTTTGATGAATGTAAAGGCTTTAGCTCAGAACCTGGCATAAAGTAAGTTCTCCTTAAGTAGAAAGGGCTGTTGTCTGTTATTAACTGAATTCATATATCATCATTACAGAGTAAGCAGTTTAGGTATTACTACCATTAATTATGTCATTAATTCAAGGATTGAAAATAAATCTATGAGAGAGTCTCAGGGGGATGGCTGACAAGCCCAGAAGACCCAAGCTTGTTAGTGCCAAAGTCGGGACTAGCTTCTGGTCTCCCAAACTCTAGCCTAATGTTCTAGTAATGTGCCACACTCCTTTAAAGGTATTTTGGTGTTTCAGAAATTCCTAAAGGGGAGCTTGCTTATCTTGGTTCTATTCCTCAGTGGGGAAGTCACCACCAGTTGTAGCTAAGGTAGGTTCTGGGCAAGTGTCTGCAGGGGTTGTTGAGAAGACATTGGATGCTCCTAGGAATGTGGCCTGCCTGCCTACAGGCTGCAAATGCTACTTATGTTTTTGATTACAGCCTGACAATTGAATGTCCTCTCTTGCAGGAGTGGATGGAAGCCTGAACAGGAGTCGCAAGAGAAATTCTTCAAAGCATCTGTTCTCATCTGCTTTATTCGAGGAGATTCCTACAGTAGAGCCTGACTGAGATGGTCCCTGTTTCCAGTGACTGTGTGGGAACTGAAATCAGCCCTGGGGGAGGGGTGATGGGTGAGTCATTGCTGAGATCAGTGAAACGATAGATCTGGGTCTTCGAGGGATTACCATGAGATTACTGGGAGTGAAAAGACAAAGGTAGGCTGACTCCCTAGACACTCGTCCATTTATAGCCCCACCACAGGGTTCTGACACAGGCAGGGCTGCCCGCTTTGAAGAGCCCTGCAATGTTCTAGTTGGAAAGGACCTCAGAGATCTCAGTCCAGACTTCGCATTGTACAGGTGGGAAACTGAGGCCCATCAGAGGTGATATAGCCACCGGATGGCAGAGCTGGGACCAGGACTAGTGTGTAATGGCTGATGGAAGGCAGGCTATCTGCCGTGGAGGAGAAGCAGCTACTCTGGAAACTCCAGGCAACCTCTGTCTGTTAGTCTGGACCGAGGCTTCTGATATTCTTGTTTATTTTGACCCACTTACTGGGAATTTGTAATCATTTGAAAATGAAACCCACAGACCTTATTGAAAAACAGGTTTAAATAAGTGACAGGTTGGTAGATAGTTAGAACAAGGAGAATGTAGTGGCTCAGAGTGGATCAGAGTCAAACTCCTCTGCTTGGGTGAAAATCAGACTCCCCTGGTTACTAATCCTATGACCTCAAGTAAGTCACATAATCTTACTGACCTTCAATCTTCTCATCTATAAAATAGGGATTATAATGATCGTAACTACCTACTACTTAGAGTTGTTCTGAGGGTTAAATGGGATCATGCACGGCACCTGACATATCATGAGTACTTAATGCATTAAGTATTATTAGTGACTTATTATTATTTGTACAGGTTGGCTAATTGTCGGCTTGCAATAATTGGCCTCATTTAACTTACCATAGTCAGTTAATATCATTATGGAAAATATGTGTTACACTAAAATGCACAATTGGGCAGCATTCACCATCTCCTCTCACCTCCAAAGCTTTCTGAGGTCGTGAGGTGTTTTAAACAATCATCAGGTTTTTATTAAGCAGCTATGTATGACATGCTTGGCTCTGTGTTAAGAATCTATCCACTAAGTAAGAGAAGGAAGACCTAGTTCTTGACTTTAAAGAATTTGCACTTACTGGGGCACTAAATGGCTGCATGAGACAGTATCTGATCTGAAAATGCTCTGTCCTGGGAGGTGTACGTGTTTGTTTTTCTTTGTGGGTGGGTTTTGTTTGGGGCATCCTTCCTTTCATTTTTTTTTATTTAAATAAAGTGTTAATTTTAGAACAGTTTTAGATTTACAGAAAAATTGCAAAGATAGTAAGAGAGAGTTCCTGAATACCCCACGTCCAGTTTTCCCTGTCGTCAACGTCTTACATTATGTGGTACGTTCGCCCTATACAATGAACTAACGTTCATACATTGTTATTAACTCAAGTCCATGCTTTGTTCAGATTTCCTTAGTTTTTGATAGTGTCTTTATTTTGATCCAGGAGCCCATCTAGGATGCCTCATTACATTTAGTCATCATATCTCCTTAGGCTCTTGTTGGTTGTGACAGTTTCTTAGACTTTTGTGTTTTTGATGACCTTGACAGTTTTGAGGAATAGTGTTCAGGTGTTTTGTAGAATGTCCTTTAGGGAATAACTAGTAAAAGCTGTCCTTCTTAGGTGGGCTGAGGCTGAAATATAAGTTGAAGTGAAAAGAGTTTCACCTTCTATCTACCCCTGGAGAACTGATTAGTGAGGGCTGAGAAATCAGGGAAAGCTTATTGGAGAATGGGACATAGGTTGGCAGAGTTGAGGCTGTGGAAGGAAGATCTGGAGGGACCATCCTGGCATTTCCTCAAAGACAGAGCCTATTTTCCTACATGATCTTGGTAACTATGTTCCTGGGAATGTGATGGCATTGAGGTGATTCACGCTAACCTTATCAGAAGTGTTTTCATCTCTAGGGTGGGCAGGAGAGGAGTTTTACTGGCCGGGGCTCCATGAGGGCTGTACTAGGTCTGGCATGACCTTTTGGGGTCTGAAAGGGAGCTCAGGGGCACAGGCTGCTGAATCCTTTCCAGGCAATGGCATTAATTAGGAGGCTGGCAGCACTGGCAGAAATGTTTGCGACATGACACTGAGTTGTTCTTATATTATTTATTTATACGACATAAGCAAGTCTCTCGAGACTTAGGATGTAGCCTGGCTGGAATAACTGAGCCTGTGGAGGAGAAAAGAAGGTAAAGATTCAGGGTAAACTTGAAGGGGCCACGAGGACAGAAAACTCTCCCTAGGATAAGGTCATTTTATTTATGCCTCCCTGCATCTATGCATGTGTCCATCCATCCTCCATCCATCCATCCATCCATCCATCCATCCATCCATCCATCCATCATCCCCTGTATGTATAGGCGATGGGCAGGTTGCATCATTAGTACACACTGAGCCAGTCCTTACCTGGCCAGTCCAGCAGACCAAGTTTTCTTACCTGCAGATTTCTTCTGCCTCCACGATCAGCTGGTGAAACACCTCTTGCCTGAGTTCCTACCCTGTACCAGTCCTGTGCCAGATCCCAGAGGAAGTCAACAATAAGTATAAAGACAGCCCCATCCTTAAGAAACTGTTCCTGCAATTGAGGAGATAGCACATCCACTCTGAAAACAGTATGATGCAGCACGTGAAAATATTTCGTGACATATTTAAAAGTCTGTAGACAGTAAGTAGTACTAGGAGGCCCCAAGAGGTAGAGGTAGAGGAGAAGATAGCTCATGTTTCGATGGAAAGGTGAGCTTCGAGAGATTTTATAAAGTGGAATAAATGAGACATAGGAAGGGAGAGAAATAACGTTAATTAAGTATCTGCTATGGCTGTTAACATGCCCAATTTACAGATGGGGAAATGGAGGTACACCAAGAGGGTAAATAACATGCCTAGGGTCACAGGGAGCTGGTTTTGAGCCCAGAGACTCTCAAATTCCAAAGCGTCTGCTTTTTCCATACGCTGCCTCTCTGGCTGAGAGTGGCTGGAAGGGCATTGCCGTTACCCCTTGTGCAATCTCTTCTTTTCCATGCACACTGGAAAGCCCGATGACTATGCACCAAGTGCTCGTTACACTATGAATTGATTTTCCATTTTTGAGTTGTTTTCGATCTGTCTTGTCTCTTATTACCATTGCCTAACATCTGTCCTTTTCCAGCAAAGGAGGAAATGGGGGTGGGATGAGAATATTTGTATATTATTATTTCCATTGCTATCTGAGAATAAGGTCTTTTAAAGTACAACACTGTTCTTGAGTACAGCTGAGTTCACTGTGGAATTCAGGAAAGCTCTTCTAGAATGTCTGCCATGACACAGGCACCTTCGTTTCATAGGCGGTAAACTGAAGCTTCAAGAGGTTATTTTTCTGGCTGCTGGCATGAGCCCAGATTTTCTCTTGTCTAGCCCCTCCTGGCCAAATCTCTTGCCAAATGAGATCTCTAAGGAGGTCCTTGTGGTCTCAGAGTATTATGAGAGACACTGCCAAGTGATGCTTTCCTGGGACCAGAGATTCCTCGAGACCCCTTCTAGGCTTTCTCTGGCCCCCATGGCAAGCCCAGTCTGAGCCCAGAAGGGAGTGAGCATCTCTGCTGTGTGCCTGACTTAAAATAATGAGGTAGTCGTCTAAGCAAGAGGAGACAAATAAATCACTAGGAAGAGTTTTTCACAGGTCAGCAGGTTTGGGACTCAAATACATTAATATGGAAAATTGCTTTTCCTTCTGAGTAGGGAGCTTAGGGGTGGTAGATGGGGGTGCAGCGGTTCTCATTCCTAGTCTGAGCTGCATTGTTCCCTTTCTCAGAGCTTCTCTGTGGGGCAAGCAAGGAGTCAAGGGCTCAGTGCCCACAGCCAGGCTTGAGGCCCTGAAGTCCATCACACACCCAACTGAGAGACTTCCCAACAGTCCTCACAGCCCACCAGAGGGGACTTCCTCTAACTTGTTTCTCAGGTTGCCCTACTGGAATTTCCCCTCTTCCCTCTGCTCCTTCTAGATGTATCCCCATCTCTCTGCCTTCGCTTGGGCAAGTCCATCCTGCCAGCTCACCTCCTCTCAGCTCACTTCCTCCCAGCAGCCCTCCGGGATGTCTCCTTCTGTGTCTATGCCTCCTGCCTTCATCCCTCACTAATGGACAGAGTGCTGCTTAGCTCATTTTAGTAGCTGCCCTGTCCTTCAATTGAGTTAGGCTTGAGGACAGAGAACTTATCTTGATGGCTAAGAGCTTGGGTTCTGGAGTTAGACAGATCTGATTTGTGGTTTTATGACAATTCTCACTTTCTGCCTTGAGGAGGGATCCAGTGGGCACAGAGAGAGGGCTTTCAATTCCAGATTTAGATAGCTTTGACTTTAAATCCTGGTTCTGTCACTTTCCACTTTGAGAATTTGAAGATGGCACTTACTCTCTCTAAGTCTCTTTTTCCACCTATATAATGAGGAATAACTACAGTATTTAAATCATCAGGTAATTATGAGAACAAAGTGGTATAACCACACCTGCTGCTGAGTGATGCTGTATTTATCCTCACAACCCCATGTGGTAAGTGCTACCATCGTTCCTGTTTCTTCAGAAGAGGGAACTGAGGCACAGAGAGGATCTGACTCTTAATGACGGCATTCCGCTGCTTTGCTTTCAGGATGGCTACCTATGCCTACGTTTTAAAGGAAAGGAAATGATAGTTCAGAGAAGCAAAAACACCCTCCCGAGGACTTGCAGCTAATAGGGAACAGAGCTGGATTAGGGCCTAGTTGCCTGGCTCTAGCCTGCCCTGGTTCTGCTTCAGAATCAGTATGGTCTACTCCGGACCTTGAGCCCCCATCGGGATGGAGTTGGATCACTTGGTTGACTCTGGGCTGGTCCTCAAGCCGGGCTGCAGGGAGATGCCAGTCCTGGTGGCTGCAGATGAAGAGGACGAGATGTAGGGCCAACACTGAGCCCGGGCGTCCTGCCAGAGCTGCCAACACCTAGTTGCATTTTGTCATCTGTTCCCTTTGCCCGATTTACTATAACCTTAAATAATAATGGGTCAGGGGGAAGGGGGAGTGAGGGAAACAACCTGGCCAAGATTCTCTGTAACAATCTCATCAAACTTGGCTTTTTCCCTTTGCTGTTTGAGAAGCAATTTCTCCCCTGATGTAAACATTTTTTTTTTTTTAATGATGATTCTGAGCTGAGCGGCATCAGGAGCTGCTGCTTGGTGCTTTTCCTCCAGTTCCCTCTGGTCCTCAAATGGAGGCAGAATGGGGCCTGTAACCATGGTAATTCTCTAATGTTCTTCCATAAACCATAAACATAGGAAGAGTCTTCATTACAGCTTCTTCGAGGAGAAAACAAAGCTTATCCTGACTAGGGCAGGGCAGGGTGGCAGGGACAGGGAGTAGAAGAGAGAGGAGAGACCTTAGTTTTTGTTTTTTTTTCCTATAGAAAATAATTGCCTCAAAGTTGGCTCTGTCCAATTGCATGGTTCCAGTAATTAAACAAGACGGAGCCAGGGGGCACTCTCGAAATAATTGTCGAAGGCTGGAAGGAAGGGAGGCAGGGAGAGAGTGGTGTGGAGGAGAGAGGGTTCTGGAAATCCTGAGGAATAACGTGGGGTAGGCAGATGGGCCCACATTGTGAAAGGTTTCAAGTTCTGCCGACCTGTCTAACAGGCTTCTTGGAAGAGCAAGATGATGTATGGAGGGTCCTACCAGCAAGCTGGGTGATGTTTTATCTTTGTATCCCAGTGCTGGGTATGTGGTCTCCGAATTGTCAGCATCGATAAGTGTTTGTTAAAGAAATGAAGGAATGAATGGATCAGTTTTTTTTAAACTTCTTACGGGTGGTTTTAATTGTATAGGGAATATAAATATAGTGAAAGCTATGAATTCCTAGTCCAGTCACCTGTACACAGAAAGAATTGAGATCCTCTTCTGAATAGAGTGCGTACCCCGGCCAGAAGCCGCTCAGCATTTCTATTGTTCTCGAGGCTGCCACATTAGTGTTCTTTTTCTTTTGCCTGGTTTTGGGGTTACCGATGGGTCCTGCTGATGTCCTATGATCGCAAGTCATGCAACTGTCTACATGTGCAAGAGTTTCTCATCTATTCTGAGAATTTTAAGGATTGACCAATCTGAAGGCAAAGGACCGAGTCCTTCACCTCTGTATCCCCAGGGCTTAGCAGAGTCTGGGGTCCAGGTGTAAGCTTGGATTAGGTGCCGGCACTCCTGGCACTCCATCCAGCACTCTCTGCGTCCTTACTGTCACTGTCCAGTGTTATTAAAGCCCTTTACAACACCAAAGAACACGACGTTACACATCATCACTGATCTTGGATTTCTTGCTCTTGGCTGGAGAACTAAGGGTCCTTTTCTTGTTACCCATTAAAATCATTCTTGTCCCTAAGATGTTGTCTCCCCTGCAAAGAATTCCTTGACTTTCACAGACAAAATGTGTGAAAGACTTCCTCTCCTGTTCCCAAGCTCTTTGCTTCACATTTAAATGTTACCTCTTTATGGACTCACTTGTTTCCTTTATTGGGTTA
>NW_011888870.1:5136919-5147892 GCF_000151845.1 Pteropus vampyrus | reverse complement strand
GTGGAGGAGAGAGGGTTCTGGAAATCCTGAGGAATAACGTGGGGTAGGCAGATGGGCCCACATTGTGAAAGGTTTCAAGTTCTGCCGACCTGTCTAACAGGCTTCTTGGAAGAGCAAGATGATGTATGGAGGGTCCTACCTGCAAGCTGGGTGATGTTTTATCTTTGTATCCCAGTGCTGGGTATGTGGTCTCCGAATTGTCAGCATCGATAAGTGTTTGTTAAAGAAATGAAGGAATGAATGGATCAGTTTTTTTTAAACTTCTTACGGGTGGTTTTAATTGTATTGGGAATATAAATATAGTGAAAGCTATGAATTCCTAGTCCAGTCACCTGTACACAGAAAGAATTGAGATCCTCTTCTGAATAGAGTGCGTACCCCGGCCAGAAGCCGCTCAGCATTTCTATTGTTCTCGAGGCTGCCACATTAGTGTTCTTTTTCTTTTGCCTGGTTTTGGGGTTACCGATGGGTCCTGCTGATGTCCTATGATCGCAAGTCATGCAACTGTCTACATGTGCAAGAGTTTCTCATCTATTCTGAGAATTTTAAGGATTGACCAATCTGAAGGCAAAGGACCGAGTCCTTCACCTCTGTATCCCCAGGGCTTAGCAGAGTCTGGGGTCCAGATGTAAGCTTGGATTAGGTGCCGGCACTCCTGGCACTCCATCCAGCACTCTCTGCGTCCTTACTGTCACTGTCCAGTGTTATTAAAGCCCTTTACAACACCAAAGAACACGACGTTACACATCATCACTGATCTTGGATTTCTTGCTCTTGGCTGGAGAACTAAGGGTCCTTTTCTTGTTACCCATTAAAATCATTCTTGTCCCTAAGATGTTGTCTCCCCTGCAAAGAATTCCTTGACTTTCACAGACAAAATGTGTGAAAGACTTCCTCTCCTGTTCCCAAGCTCTTTGCTTCACATTTAAATGTTACCTCTTTATGGACTCACTTGTTTCCTTTATTGGGTTACAAATTCCTGGAAGTCATAGACTGGATCCAATTCCACTTGGTGTCTCATAGTCCTTTGCATGGAGTGGAAACTCAATAAATGTGGGACTTGGTGAAGAGCAGATAGTTTGCTTATTATGGGGGATAGGCTTACTCCTCTCTGTATCCACGTCCTGTGTCATGCCACTTTTCAGTTCCTCCCAGTAAGATGGATTATGTGTCCCTGCCCTTTGATGTTGGATTGGCCATTGGATGTGCTTTGGCCAATGGGATGCTCGTGAACGTGATGCAAACAGAGGCTTGGAATGTGCTGGTGCTGTTGACTTGCCTTCTTGTGCTTTTACCATCACTTGATTCACCCCTGGCCCTAGGATAAGGATGAGAAACCCACGGAGCAAAGCTGCCTCAGGCAGCCTTGACCACCATCCCTTGTAAATGAGAAAATACACGCGTATTATTGGGATTTGGAGGTTGTTTGTAATGTAGCGACAGTTGTTTAATACAATTGTTGCCCTAAAATGTAGGCTGAAAAACATAGAAGGCCTTGAGGTGTTAATTGCTTTTAAGGGATAAGAAGGACATTTTAGAAAGAATGGAACATGGGGGAGTGACTTGAAGAAGTGGTTGGTTATTCCCCAGATGGAAGACTGAAGGGAAATGGAAGAGGTGTAAAATTTTTCCTAAACATCTTCCTCCCTAAGCCAAACCTGTTGTGAAAATCTGAATGATGACAGCTTTTGTGGGCGGTAAAAAGAAATTGAGCTTCTTTGAAAAGCGGCACATTTCCCCCAAAGTTACAAGGGGTGTTGTTTCCTGTGGCTGACATCTGTAAGTAACTCTGCAGCCTAAAATAATGTCTGTGTGTGCATGCAAAGGTGTGCGGATTTCAGACAAAGTCTGACTTAGATGCCTTTTAGAAAATTGGACTTTTCCATCATTCTGTCATGGGGTTCCCTGGGCAGCTCATTGCATTACCGGTGGCATACGGGATGGGACACAAGAGGTGAGGGAGACTAATTGGGTTCTACTCTTGCCTGTACCTTGAGAGTTTTCGCACAATGCACTCTCTTCAAAATCTGCAGGTGCCAGAGCATAGTGATGGCCAAACTTTTCACCCACTTCTAATCCACAGCCATTCTCCTGCTTTTGGAGAAAGGGATTAGTGCATGGAATTCATGCACTAATGTGCATTGTGGTGACTCAAAGCTGGGTCAATAGTTTTCACTTATCAGACTTCTATAGACCATCTACTATGTGCCAAGCACTACTAGGCATCAAAGCATCCCCTTGACCCCTGCTCTCATAGAGATTATGATCCAGAGGAGAGAGAGACATTGAAAAGTATTCACATAACTAAATTAAATTTGTAACTGTGACAGGTACTACACATGGGACCTACATGGGCTCTGAGAGCTAATAATAGAGGTATTTGACTTTGGCACTTCAGAGATGAGAGATGATTTCTGAAGCCTCATCCTGTCAATTAAAAAGTCTTTGTCTTCTCAAGACAATAGCCACTCCGTATGGAGTCTTTGTGCAAATTAGAAAAAGGTACCCCATCACTGAGGAACCCTCAGGAGTGACCTACAGATCCTGCAGGAGCGTCCACAGCAGCCCCGTTCCTCAGCTGTACATCCTTCGTCTTTCCTGTTCTCAGCCTCCCATGTTCCCAGAGCTTTGAGATGTGGGTCTGGACCTGCCTGCCTGACTTGCATGGCCATGGCATGCCGAGCTGCATGGGTTAGGCACCTAAGGTAGAATTCTATTCCAAGGGCAGAGATAAAAGATAAACTTTTAAGAGCATCTCCTTCTCTGGTACAGAACTTGTAGCTTTTCCATTCTAACTATAACAGATCCAGCATACTGCTGGGTGAAAAAAACTTTCTTTATTGTTGTCTGATCTGGGCTATTTCTCAGTTTCTCTTCTTTCTGCCCTGCCCACACTGATGCTGGGAAGGATGGGGACTTCTCTCAAATCATTAAGGTACAGGAGATTTCAGATCTGCATGGCTTCCACAGTGATATCGCCTGCCCACCTGATCACTGCTCATCTTGCTGGCACTTGAGGAGGAGGAGGGCAGAGACTTGTAGTGTTCTCAGGCTCTGGAGTCCAGTGGAGATCCTGACCTGGCCTTCCCTTAGCTTTTCCTACCAGGGGCACCCTGTGTTTTTGCCATGCCCTCCACGTAGGTCTCAGCCCAGCTGGCCTATCCCCACCCTTTGAAGCGGGGTCATTTTACCCCTGCCTCAGTGAGCCCCACAGAAGGCAAAGTAATTCTTGATTTTGAGTCTATACCACAGGTAAACCGAGAGAGGCTTGGGAAGGTAGTAGTGAGTTCCTTCAGCCTGGAGAGGATGAGCCTGCATTCCATAGGGCACCCTGCACAGTGCTCTCTTACCAGAGTCTCAAACATAGACCTGCTCTGTCCCTCAGCATTGCTTTCAAGGTTCACGATATGGTACCTGTCAAACTTGCAATGGCATCTCTACTCGGCTTCCTGTTTCTAATCCCCTCCTCCTCGTCTATCCTTTGCACTGCTGTTGCTTCCTGTCTCTTAAAACAAAGCTCTGATTATGACATCCTCTCAAAAACTTTCAGTGGCTCCCCATTGCCTTCCAGTTAATCCCAGACTGTTCCACACAGCCGCTGACAAGGTATTCATTCCTGGTCCTGACTCACCCATCAGCTTCGCCTCTCAGTTTACGGCCCCCGTGTTGCAGGTGACGGCCTCCCCAGGTGTCTGCTGTTCAAACACACGGGAAGCTTTCATACCACCATGCCTTGGCTCTTGCTGTTTCCCTCACCTAGAGTTCTCTTTCTCAGTGTCGACTGTAGATATTCTTCTCACCTTAACCCAATTCGCATGCTATCTGTACCAGGAAGACTACCTTAAATAGCCCTGTGGGAATTAGCATTTTGTTTATGTGTTATAGCCTAAGTCGCTGTATTTATTTTCTTGGCTTTTTTTTTTCTAGGTAGACAATCTTGATTTCTTGAGGTCTAAGAAAGCGCCTTGGTCATCTTTATTAATTTGTCTGGTGTCTTGTGGTGTCTTTCCTCATATTTAGTCATTGCTGTCAAAACCATAGGCTAGAGAAGGTTGTGGTCCTGCTCACCAGTGGAAATGCTGATTGTCTGGTTGAAGAAACAACATGGCACATGAAATGTCATGAAAACAATAATGAAAAACGAGTCAGCTATGATGGAAATGTAAAATTGGTGTAGCTGCTGTGGAAAATAGTTTGGCGTTTCCTCAAAAAATGAAACATACAATTCCCATATGACGCAGCAATCCTACTTCTGGGTGTATATCTGAAAGAATTGAAAGATTTGAACAGACATTGTGTACCCATGTTCACAGCGGCACTCTTCACAATAGCCAAAAGGTGGCAGCCACCCAAGTGTCCACTGATGGATGAATAGATAAACAAAAGGTGGTATATACACACAAAAGAATATTAGTCTTAAAAAAGAAGGAAATTTTGACAGATACGAGATGTATGAAACTTGAAGACATGATGCCAAGTGAAATAAGCCAGTCACAAAAAAAGCAAATATTCTGTAATTTGACTTAAATGAGGTACTTAGAGTCATCCAGCTCATAGAGACGGAAAGTAGAATGATGCTTGCCAGGGGCTGCGGGGAGGAGGAATGGAGAGTTATTGTTTAATGGGTGAAGAGTTGTTTCAGTTCGGGATGATGAAAAGGTTCTGGAGGTGGATAATGATGATGGTTGTACAACAATGTAAATGCACTCAATGCCCCTGAATTGTATACTTAAAGACAGTGAAAACGGTGAATTTTATGTTATGTATATTTTGCCATAATGAAAAAAAATTGAAAACAATGACGACAAAAAGAATTAACAAGTAGAAATAACAGTCTGTATACAAATTAGCTACAGGCTCAAATGTCTTTGACTGGGGATGCTGAGGTGGGTTTAAAGGTCAAGAGGTTGGGGTTTCAGCAGAAATATTATGAGCTATTTGAATTCTGCCGAAGGGAGAAATGGGTCATACTTGCCTTGATTGGAGGATCCCTATTTGAGCCCCAGAGGCTGACCACTAGGGACCGCTTGGCTTAAGTCCTCTGTCTTCCAGGTGGGTCTGGCCAGTGGGAGGGGCCAGCAGGTGGTAGGAGGGCAAGAGGTGAATGAGGTCAGGGACTCTCTCCCTGCTACCTTGGCAGCGGCTCTACTGCCTCCACATCTGAGGACTGGGCAGCAAATGGGAAAAAGGGAAGAAAAAGACTTACGGAAGTTTCCCACCACATTGTTGCTACATTGTATGTGGTCAGAACCCAGCTGCCTAGGGAAGCCAGGAAATATAGTCATTCTTCCTGGAGACAGTGATTTCAGAATAAATTTCAGAGTTCTCTTTCTAAGTAAGAAGGGTATACTTGAAGACAGTGAAAATGGTGAATTTTATGGGAATGGGTACCAGGAGTCCACTGGCTGCTCTGCCATTGAGCTGATTAAAGCCCTTTAGGCACAGAAGCCCTGCCTTCTTTCTTTTCCCTTTACTGGGTGTCTAGGTTTTGGCTTCCTGTTGGGGACTTGGATGACTTGAGCTTCTTCCCTGTGGTGAGTGTAGAGCAGGGGACCGTGTGCCCAGTCTCACAGGGAGAAGGTAAAGAGCCAGAGCAAACCCAATAAGCACTGGCATCTTAGATCGGAGGCTAAAGTCCTGCGTGCAAACTTGCTCCTCTCATCTCTCCTCTTAGTTATGATGAAATTGGGTTGCTGTGATGGGAAGATGACGGGGAGGGGATTGTGGGCGCTGAGGCTGCTTTCACCTACGTGTAAAACTTTATATAAATTTCTTTCGAGGAGCTGGTCTTGAGATAAGGCAAAGCCTGCCTCCCCTTGATGCCAGAGGCCTCAGACAGTTTTCCCGGGTTTCTGTCCACCAAACAAGTCTTGCAAGAAGCCAATGATAGAAGCTGGGGAGTCCAGAAACATTCCAGGAGGAGGAAGGATTGTGCAAATCCTCAAGCACTGGAACGAGCTGCAAGAGTTCGGCTTCCAAGCTGAGAGTGGCGACAGGAAGGGGAGTAGTCAGGAACGCAATCCTGGAAACCGCCTCCTCCCCTCTGTGTAAATGGTCATCAGCATGTGAGTGCTGGTGGAGACCCAGACGCCGGCCTCTCCTGGGGTTGAATCCTTGCTCTATCACTTTCTAGTCATGTGACCTTGGGATGATTCCTTTCATGCTCTGAACCTCTGCTTCATCATCCGTAAAATGTGGATAACACCGGATCCTGAGGGATGTACCCGAGGGAATGCACACAGAGCGCTTAGCTCAGTGTCGGGCTCATGGCATGGGTTCTGCGAATGCTTGTGGTCATCTTGGATGGCATTCGCAGGTGGCTGAGTTTCTGGGTAGTGTGCAGAGAGTTACAGCCTTTTTTGGAGAATGAAGCACCCCAGGAGTGAGGGAGGGGATGGCTTGGAGGAGGGGTGCTGTGACAAGCAGGTTAGAAGCTCCAACTTCTTTGCTCCTAATTTATTCATGGAAATAGGCTTTGAATAATTGGAGGCCATTTTTCATTATCATTATTTCCCAGAGAAATGACTCCATTGCTAAAATCTGAGGCCGGGAAATACACTCATTCAGTTTAGATTTCTTTCTTAAAAATGTGCTTTGTGATGGCCTCACACCACCTTCTCATTTTGGGAGCTGTGAATGCAAGGGCAAATAATTCTGCCTTCTTAATTACTTCCTAAAGTAAAAGAAAACAGGAGAGAGGGAGAGGGACCAGGGAGCGGGAGAGGGAAAGGAAGAGGGTTGGGGGAGGGCAAAGGCCAGTTTTGGCAAAGGCCAGTCTGAAGATGCAATGCACGTGGAGGCATGCACATGCATCTGTGCATGCATTCATGCACCTGCATGCCCGTGTACCCAAGCACACATGCATTTGCCCAGGCTGGGTAATTTATGAAGCCTATTTGACTACTCATCCCCATCCCCCTGCTCCAGCCCAGCTGACTCAGCTCAAGGCAGAAGCATTCATATTTGGCAGTTGAGATGTAAACAGAGGTATCACATCTTGGTTTCTGGGAAGCTTTCTTAAGACAGCTGGCACATGCCTTTGGTTGTAATTTAATTGTCATCTGGAATGTTAGGAGGATTACTTCTGCCTGTCTAATACCTCTTCTATGTCATGCCCTCTGCCTCCCACCCAGGGTCATGCACAGAGCTCTGGATGTCATCAGTCTGTAATAGTCTACAGGCTGCTGATCAACTGATGGATGTCAGCAGATACCACATAGTGACATGTTTTGAACTTGGCTGAGAATTCATCCTGGGGACCATTAGAGTAAAGAGAGCACAGTGCTGAGGAGAACAAATGGATCAAATTTGAAAAAGGGAGATAAGCAGGGGGTCCACCCTTGCCCCACTCCCAGAAGGAACCCTACCCCTGGGGATCAGCTTGCTTTTCTATGACCCATTCCACTTCATGTGATAAATTCATTTCTAGGTTCTCCAGCCCTCCCCAACCCCTTCCCAACAAAGGAAGAAGGTGCTGTATACTTAGTAATATGGACATTGGCCATTTGATTTTGTTCTCAGAAGCATGCAGAAGAGGCAAAACCTTAATCCAGCAGGTAGGACATGAGGGAGGCACTCAGCACCTGGAGGTCCTCTTTAGAGCTCCCACTCTAGAAAATCACACAAGGGCTATGTCTTCATGCTGAACCAAGGCCTTTGGAGCTTTGGGTTGTGCATATCTGGACTCTCTTTGCTGCAGACAAAGGTTGTCATACCTTCCCTTCCCTCCTTCAGGCAATCACGGCATTAGGACTTTATACTCAGACAGCCTCGGGGGTGAACTTTGCTCATCTGTGAAACCAGGGTCCTAGGAAAGACTTTTTCCTGGATGATCCTTTTTGCCAAGTGAGTCCTTTCCTCTGCCATTCTCTCGGACCAGGCTAGCCTCTCTGTGGTCACCCATAGCCAGATAGGATGCTCAGCAAGTGTACATTCATCATCTAATTAAACTTCTTGTTACCCATGGCAGAGGCTACTGATTGTTCTGTAGCATGTATTTTTTTCTGTCTTCTATAGAACTTGTGTGATTTTTATCTGGGCACATGGACAAGCAGAATAAAGATTGTATTTCCCAGCCTTCTTTGTGGATAGGTACAACTGACCACATGACAAAGTTCTAGTCAGTGAGATGTAAGTGGAAGTGCCATTTGTCAGTTTGGAAGCATCTTCACTAGGGAAATGGGCACAAGCTCATTGTCCCTCCTTTTTTCTTTCCCTTTCTTGCTGCCCGAAAGACATAGGTTTGATGGCTGGAACTTTAGCTGCCGTATTGGACCATGAAGATAAAGACCACACTCTAGGGATGGTGGAGGAGATGGGAGAAGCTTTAAATTTTGAGGATTTTATGGAGTAGAACCACCATATCAGCCTTAGATTACTTACTGAACTTTTACGTATAAGAGAAATAAACTCTTATCTAAGCCAACTCATCTTATCTCTACAGCTGAACCTAGTCATAACGAATCCATTAAGAAACTCAACACTTTCTTATCCCTAGCTACATATTTTAATCACCTGGAGGACAGTGAAACAAGACACAAACAACAACAACAACAACAATAACAATAAGGAAAAACTCCTCATTGCCCCACCCCAGACCAAAAGACCTGGAACCTCTGAGAGTGGAGTCTGGGCAATAGCCCACCTTCAGAGCTCCCCAGGTGATGCTAATGTGTGGCCAAGGATGAAAATCACTGTTTTTGACCAGCCAATGCATTTATTCCATGTCTCTTTTCCCAACTGCCCCAGCTGAGGGTAGGGCTACTTTTGAGGAGCTGCCTAATTGTCTTCCGGTGTTGGAAGTGATTTAGGATGGCAGTTCATAGAAGTTGCTTCTGTGTACCACTCTGCCTGTGAGTAGCCATCTGAAAAAGGCCTGTGTGGTCAGATAGGTCTGAGAAACACATTAGCACATTGAAGGATCTGAAATGTCCTAAAGCAAAGAAAGAGTTAACTTTGTTAAAGCCGGTGTTTCCCAAATATATTTTACAAAGTTCTCCCCTCCTTTTCTTTCCTTCCTTGCACCATCCATATTAAAAATCCTACAAAAAGATTTTTCATGTGTTGGTTTGGGCAAAGGCGAGAGATGCAGCAGAGATTAGTTTTGAGGGAGTTGCTGGGATTTTCACAGGCTGGGTTCTCCTAGGAAAGTTACCTCCATTGGAGTCTCGGGACTTAACAAGGTAGGTCTGGGTTTTAGGAGGAGAGGAGGAATAAGGGAAGGACCTTCTGCCTCAGGAATAGGGTGGGAGAAGCCATCTTGGAAGGTTCCCAGGTGTCCAAATCTTGCTCTGGCATTGCTAAAGGGGACTTAGGGATGGAGTGTGATGGGAAGAGGGTTTCATTGTGGGTTCAGGGAGCCCAAACAGTCCCTGGAATGATCTTAAACATTTGTTTGTAGATTCACCTTCTGATGGAGAGTAGAACCCTTCAGAGGGTCTAATACTCATAAAAATTTAAAAACTGCTGGATCGGAAGAAACCAAGCTTCGAAGATATTCAGAGGGTTAAGTCGATCAAATTCAGCATGAACCACCAACAGGCTGCTCTGAGCCTGCACTACAGAAGGTAAGATTCATTTATACTTTTATAGTTTTTAGAGTTAGTATCCATTGAGGTCTATCTTCTCTGTTAGATTCAAGCTCCATGAGGGCAGAACTGTGCCTATCTTGCCTGGGCGCCTAGCCCAGTGCCTGGCACAGAGTAAGTGCTAAGCATAGGTTTGTTGACTGACTAAATGAGAGAAAGGACTGAATGATGAGAAGAACCATTGTAGAGCTTAGTTCACAATGCCCAGAAAAGCAGACTTTGCTGGCCTCCCAGGAGGTTTATCCCTGCCCTCCTTCTATGACTAAAGTGTCTGATGTGCCCAGATGCTGTGTGTGTGTGTGTGTGCACGTGCAAGTGCGTGTGTGTATGGTGTGTGAGGAGGGGCCAAGAGGAAAAGCAGTTAAAATATTAATTAATCCAAGCAGGAAGTCAGGGCTATGCAGTTTCTTCTTTTGCTTGCTTATTCATTCATTTATCAGCTAGTAAGTGTGCATGCTGTGTGCCGTAAATATGCCAGGCAATGAAAGGGATTCAAGTACGAACAAGACAGTGTCTTGTGCTAAAGGAACTCATACCACAGTAAGAGAAATAAAATAAGTACAGTAACAACCACCTCAACGATAATACAACTTGTGGTTTTTAAACAGTTACTCTATGCTGTATCTTGCTACACATGCTTTAAAATATCAGCTCACTTACTTTTTCTCTACAACTCTTTGAGGTAGGAATACTATTCCTATTTTATGGATCAGGAAAGCGAGACATAGAGAGGTTGGATCATTTTCCTAGAGCCACATGAGAAAGCTTTATATTCTTAGACTATGCAGTGCTGTTTTAATACCAAGCGAGACAGGAGGAATGCCCACAAATGCACAGACAGCTCCATGGGAGTTCAGAGGAAGGGGTCCCACGTGAGCTCAGGAACCTTGGCCTTCGTGGAAGCATGACATTTGGGCTTAGTGGTTAGGTAGAATTTTGAGAGCTGGGTATTTGTCAGGGAGGGATGGCTGCAGGGTGGATGGCCTGGTGGAAGAGTCAGGGAAGCAAAGGACAGATGACAAAGGGTAGACGGTATCTCAGAGAATAAGGGGCAGTTCAGTATGACTGGATCCAAGGCTATGTGAAGAGGTGGGGGCAGAGAAGGCAGGAAACCTAAGTAGGACCATTCTGGGTAAGATCTCAGAGGCCACTGAAGACCTCATGATGGGCTATGAATAGGGGACAGATAAAGTGACGACGAGAAATCTGATATGGGCCTGGTCTGCCCTGTACTTGTGGTTCATCTGGCATGGGGGACAGGGAGGCAGCTCTGACTATGCCAGGGGTGAGTCCCAGGCTGGCAGTCAAGCAGCTTGTTGGTTGTGGGGGGCACCAACTGAAGTGATACCCCTAGGTCACCTCCTGGAAGCCCTTGGCAAGGCTCAC
>NW_011888870.1:5131507-5136119 GCF_000151845.1 Pteropus vampyrus | reverse complement strand
GACTTTAATATGCCTCGAGAAAAGGTAGATGTGATTTCCAGGAGAGAGACTGGGAGGAGCTGGCTCAAGAAGTGACCGCAGTGCCCCACAGCCTAGAGAGCACAGCTCTAAACCCTTGGCCCAGACGCCTCGGCCTTTCCTCGGGGCCTCCTGCGCCCATTTGTAGCCCCACTTCCCGGGCCCCCCTCTCACAGGCCTGTCCTCATCGGAGCTACTCGCCTTCACCCCCGTTTCCCTGCACAGAGTTTCTGCCTGAAGCTGTCATTCTAGTTTTCACCTGGCCAAATTGTTCCTCCTCACCAACTCCAGATAGAATGGGAACTCCTGCATTAAAAGGTCTCTGACGCCCTGTTCCCTCTCCAGGTGGGAAGACACATCCTTTCTGTTCCTGTAGGGCCCATCACCTTTCCTTGTGTTGTAACATGTAGGGGTTTGTAACATGACTCTTATTAGGGTGTCAGCTCCAGAAGGCAGATAGTGCGTCTGGGTTTCTCCATGCGGAAACCACATCAAATACTGTCTGTTCATTCTTGTTTTTTCCATCACATTCTTTTACCTACAATGGCCAACTCACTGTCCCCCAGTGTACTGTGAACTTGCACACCTCTGGGCCATTCATTCATTCATTCATTCATGCATGTATTAAACATATATTTTTTCAGTGCCTACTCTACGCCAGACTACTACACTTGTAAGACCCAGGAGTGAGTGCATGACCCAGACCCGGCCAATCAGAGCATTCCATTCTCTTGGCCTCAGGGATTAGTCACAGACAGGCAGGTGACACAAGTCATGCCATTGCAACTCACACCTAAGACTTCCATGGGAACTCTTTAGGAAGCAACACATGCTTTCCTCTGGAGCTTAATAACAGCCACCCATGAGGAGTGAGAATCAAGTCCCACCAAGGAAAGCAGGTCTGAGAGGCAGAGAGCTAGAGATTCCTGGTGACATCCATTGAGCGCCTAGATCCAACCAGGACTGAATCACCCCTGGACTTTTCAGTTATACGAACCAATCAGTTCCCTTTTCTGCTTAAACCAGTTTAAAGGAGACCTCTACAAAACACAGCAAGTGTTCTCACTAAAGTAAAGGTAACACATAGGCCTTTATGCATGTGAAAACCAGTCCTTTGTCCTACTGGTTGTTCTAAACCTGGGTCTAGAGCACCCTTTCCTTCCTTGTTGCCAGGAGGTGGTGGGTGGTGGAGGAGGGGTTGTTTGCTTGTCTGCTATCATCTCTGCCTGGCCTTTGGGTCCCAGTGGGTTGGAGCCTCTTGCTTCCCATAGGAGTAGGCCTGAGATGGGTGCCCTCTCACATCTCCTGGAGTTCACGGGTTTAATAGCACACGCAGATTGAATGATGAGCTCTGGACAGTGGCAAGAAGTTTATTTTGAGGCCACAGCTCATTCTTGCTCAGCTTGATTAATAATTAGGTGTTAATATCTTCCAGGATTTGAACATGAACTTTTTTTTTTGTATTAGATGTACATTTTTGTCTTTCTTGCTATTGTTTTTATATTGGATTTTACTTTAGTTGTCATTCCTCTTCTGCCTCTTGAGATCCTGAGGTCCCATCATTGCCCCAGGGACTTCGAGAATGTTTCTGCACATTTAATGAAGTCTGCAATGGGTGTATTTTTAGTTGGCTTGTTTGCATCTGTTCTCTCCCTGTTTCTCATCTGATTGACACCCGTTGAGTGAGAATCACAGGAGCATGACTTTGCTGTGGGACAGATTCGGCTTTCGTGGCTGGCATCACAGCACCCCTCTGATCCTTTCTACCCTGCGAGGGGAATGGAGATTTCCACCTCTTTTAGCTCATCTAGATTCCTTCGTTCAAATGGACTGTGAGAAGGCCAGCTGGGCTTGTTCACTCTTCTCCATGGCCAGTGGGTGTGAGAAAGAAGAGGCATCGCAGTTAGAACCTTCCCTGGGTCCAGGTTGGGCAGGCTTGAGAGAGAAGTGTTTCCTGGGTACACACGTCTCTGGCATGGAGCGGCTTCTCAGCAAAGGCGGCATTTAAAGACAGTCCTTGCTGTCTGTGGGAGCACCCCAGAGCCCTTTGCTAGTGGCAGAGAACAGGGAAGCAGTTTGGGCAAGAAGGAGATGACACCCTCATAATGGGAGGCTGGAAGAGAGTTTAGTAAAGGGACAGACAGTTCACAAGAATGTAGGCAGTTTTGAGGGAACCAGCAAGGGAATTGCAGCAAGAAATGTAACCACACTCACCTCCACCCGAGACATGAAGTGCCCCCCACACCTTGAAAGAGTGATAGCTATGGAGGGGCTGCCACGCAGCAGCTGTGGGGTTCAGAAGAGGAGCCTACCAATCGCCAGCCTGGGGCTGGGCTGCGGGAGAGCTGGGGGAGATGAAGACCCTGACTGTTCTCTCCTCCTACCCTCCAGTCTCCTGTTGGATCCTCCTGTTGGCTGAGCCCAATCTGGCAAAGGCGTCTCATTGATGCAGTCCATGGATGCCAGCCTACTGAGGGCACTGAGCCAGCTAGAAGGGTTAGAGGGTGAACCTTCGAGGAAAAACTGACAATATCCACTTCTCCATTGCTAGCTCCTGATTTCAGACAGGACTCTCTGAGATGTGAGAAACAGATCCACTCATGATTACTTCAAGGAGAAGTGAGTGATGAGACTGGGACCTTGAAGTTCGGAGCGCGGGGGATGTGGAGTTTATGAAGATCCCTTAGAGAGCTCCCCAGGGAGACTGCGTGGATGCCACATGGGGTGGCAGGAAGAATGGATGATGGGTCAGGCCCCTTTGCACTTCGAGCTTGGTCCTCGGCCTCATGGGGAAAAGGCGATGCTGTCTGGATTAGAGCAACATCTGACATAGATGGATTTTGCACTATGTGTAATGCTTACTGACCCCCCCTCACAGTAAAAAGTAATGCACACTCATTTCGACAAGCCAAATGACACAGAGCCCTGCAAATGAAAGTCCGCTCCTTCCTCCATCCCCAACCCCGTCCCCAAACCGAGAAAACATTCAGTTTGGTATACATCCTTCCTTCCTCTTCTCTGTGTGCACTCAGACATATTCAAATGCTTATAAAATATCCCAACCAATATTTTTTCTTCCAAAATGGGATCACACAATGTACAATAACCCCACAGTCAATTTTTCCCACTAAAAGCGAAATGGATATCTTTCTAGGTCAATCAATCTATAGAGCTCCAACTCATCCTCTTTAATCGCTTCTTAATATTTCATAGTACCCGTATGTAAATATTTTGCTAGAAAAATTACACTTCTCTTTCGATCAGCAAACACAGAGTCCAGTTAGGGCTCTAAGACATGGGCATGGGACCTGAGAACTCATAGTTCGAGGTAAATAGCACACAGGTGGCTCAGTCACCAGACGCTTTAGGGAAAGTCGTTTGGGCTAAGTCCTAGAAGGGCTCCTGTAGGGGGAGGAGGGGTGATTTCAGCTGGACCTCGAACAGAGGAGAGAGTTACTATTGCTATTTTAAGCATGTGCAACAACACCAGTTAGTGACTAACAGTATTATGAGGCAGAGGGTCTGCAGGGGCTACAGTAAGGTGAGACAGCAGTCCTTTGTGAGTGATACTGTTTGGATGCAAAGAGAGAGGAACTAATGTCATTCCAAGTTCTTGAAATCAGTTTGTTCTCCCCAAATGGATTAATTATCCCTTTGGCCCGTAATTCTTTCATACTCTTGGTGTGTGTAACAAATTCTATTTTCATTGAAAGCTCACATGTCAACTCGATTCTTGTCTGTGTCCAAATGATTACAAGTTTGAAATCAGGCATGTTTCTGTTAATGAGGTTTGACATGATGCCCACTGGACAGTGAAGCCCATGAAGCCCACAGGTTTGTATCGGATCACAAGGGCATCTCAGCACAGGCTTCAGCAGATAGTCTGGGTAGTGTGAGAGAGCAGCTTGGAAGCACAAGCTTCTTGTCTGGTTGCACAGTGGATTTACCTGCCTTTGTGCTGGAATCTCTCATGCTGTCCCCTTATGTAGGCCTCTACCCGTCTTCTTCCCCCTCACCAGTATCTCTAAAGGCATTCTCTCTGTTTCTAGGCAGCCAGTCATTCTCTCTAGATCCTCAATTGTTCCCCCTTTGCAGACATTCTGGAAGACTCTTCTCTATAGTTAAGTTTCTGAGTGCCTCCTGGGGACACTACCTCTTAAAGTCCTTGTCTAGGGCAGCAACGCTTTGATCCAGCCTCACTTTATTTCCCCAGGTCTATAACTTGAGGACACGCTTTCTTTTCACATCCCCGCTCCCGGCTCTGGACTCCTAGAACACTCCAGAATTCCTTACCTCCTGATCTATCTGTTCCTATAACTCGATTCTTCCGAGGTTTAGGGGCATAAAAATTCACTCATCTCCAGTGCAAAGTCACACTTAATAAACTGTTCATTCAGAAGACTTGAGGAATCGTTACAAACTCTGATGAGGAATGAAAGAGACAGAACTTGATGCAATTCCCTTTAAATGGGAAAAACTCCCAGTTATGAACCGTGTGGGGGAGGCAGATTCTTGCCTTAAAGAGGCAGTGCCTGGAATTGCTTTTTCTCTCACAGCCCTGAGCTGCTGAAATATCGCCCCTCATTACTGAGAA
>NW_011888870.1:5129195-5131457 GCF_000151845.1 Pteropus vampyrus | reverse complement strand
TAATGAGGTTTGACATGATGCCCACTGGACAGTGAAGCCCATGAAGCCCACAGGTTTGTATCGGATCACAAGGGCATCTCAGCACAGGCTTCAGCAGATAGTCTGGGTAGTGTGGGAGAGCAGCTTGGAAGCACAAGCTTCTTGTCTGGTTGCACAGTGGATTTACCTGCCTTTGTGCTGGAATCTCTCATGCTGTCCCCTTATGTAGGCCTCTACCCGTCTTCTTCCCCCTCACCAGTATCTCTAAAGGCATTCTCTCTGTTTCTAGGCAGCCAGTCATTCTCTCTAGATCCTCAATTGTTCCCCCTTTGCAGACATTCTGGAAGACTCTTCTCTATAGTTAAGTTTCTGAGTGCCTCCTGGGGACACTACCTCTTAAAGTCCTTGTCTAGGGCAGCAACGCTTTGATCCAGCCTCACTTTATTTCCCCAGGTCTATAACTTGAGGACACGCTTTCTTTTCACATCCCCGCTCCCGGCTCTGGACTCCTAGAACACTCCAGAATTCCTTACCTCCTGATCTATCTGTTCCTATAACTCGATTCTTCCGAGGTTTAGGGGCATAAAAATTCACTCATCTCCAGTGCAAAGTCACACTTAATAAACTGTTCATTCAGAAGACTTGAGGAATCGTTACAAACTCTGATGAGGAATGAAAGAGACAGAACTTGATGCAATTCCCTTTAAATGGGAAAAACTCCCAGTTATGAACCGTGTGGGGGAGGCAGATTCTTGCCTTAAAGAGGCAGTGCCTGGAATTGCTTTTTCTCTCACAGCCCTGAGCTGCTGAAATATCGCCCCTCATTACTGAGAATCTATATAAAAGCTGGTAAACTTTTATGGCAGGCGTATTATAGCTTTACTTCAAACCACTCCCTCCCCCTCTACACTTGGCAGCGCTGAGGAATGGATTTCATATGCAATTTGCTGCTGCCCCTCAGGCCCTCTTTGAGCAGGGAGGGCAGCGGAGAATAACTCGGGGAGCCCCCAAGTCCTCAGACAGTCTCAGCTGCTCTCGGTCTGCCCTAGAGAAAGCAGGACCAACACTGTTAAGCCTTCCTGCTGTCAGCACCACGTCCCCTGCACATGGAGGGAGAATGTTTTCCTTGGATATTGGTGACGAAATGGAGATTTCCGCTGGTTTGTGAGTGAAGAGTGCTCGGCGAGGATCGGTTCATGGGGTTCACTGTTCCCCTGGGGATTTCGACCTTGGTAGTGGGGGACGTCCTGGTCCCTACTGTCTTGTTGCTGTAGGACGACTGCTTGTTGGTGGGGACGACCGCGACAGGGGTGCTTCTTTATACTTTTACCTGAGGAAGAAGATCTCCAAGTTTAGGAACAGTGAATCAGCCAAATCACACATCTGCCTCGAAGTTCCATCTGGAGGCTTCTTGTTCTCAGCTATTGCATTAAGTAAAGGGTTAGCCCCAGAGCTAGGCACTCAGGTTTCTGTCCTCATTTACTGTGAAAACACCCACCTGCCTAATCTACAGTGTCTGAAACCCCAGCGCGGATGCTTAGTCCCTTTTTGTTGAAGCACTGCTATCAGTTCCCTTTTAAAGAGCAGATATTCTGTACCTTCAAAGGAATATATACATCTGTAAGTCTATAATACCTCCATATACATTAGATTATCAAATACTTTGCTTTCCAGTTTACTAAGAATACACCGCAGGGAATGGTAGGTATAGAGTCAAATGTCAGAGGGCACTGCTTTCTTTGAAGCATGAGATGCCGCCTTATACCAGGTGGTCCAGGTGGTGTCCATGGAAAGATGTGGGCAGCCAGTGGTGGCACTCATAGGGTGAGCCCAGGGGCAGACATGTGTAGTGGGGTGGGCCCTGGAAGGTAAAGTGGGCAGGAGCCAAAGGCAGATATTAATTGCTCACATTTACTGAAGATGTAGCATGTTCCAGGAACTCACATATGCATTAGCGCATTGAATCCCCACAGCACCCATGTGACTCAGGTGTTATTCTCATCTCCCTTTTGACTGATGCGAATCCTGAGGCCTGGGGCCTTTAATTGGACTTTGTTCAGGTTCCCTTAGTTAAAAGTTGCCGGGGCCGGGTTCGGACCCCAGTTGTTTTCCCCCCGGACTTTGACTTTTTTTATTTATTTTTTTGGCAGAGCTCACAGACACAAGACTGAAAGAATTGGAGTTGGAAAATAGCTCTGACTCTAAGATTCTATTCGAGGTTTTCCCACCATACAACAATGCTGTCACTTTACACTGCACGTCTCTGCTCTCTACAAAGGACTT
>NW_011888870.1:5115561-5128265 GCF_000151845.1 Pteropus vampyrus | reverse complement strand
AGTGGTGGCACTCATAGGGTGAGCACAGGGGCAGACATGTGTAGTGGGGTGGGCCCTGGAAGGTAAAGTGGGCAGGAGCCAAAGGCAGATATTAATTGCTCACATTTACTGAAGATGTAGCATGTTCCAGGAACTCACATATGCATTAGCACATTGAATCCCCACAGCACCCATGTGACTCAGGTGTTATTCTCATCTCCCTTTTGACTGATGCGAATCCTGAGGCCTGAGACATTAAATAGAACTTGCTCAAGGTCACATAAGTAAAAAGTGCCAGAGACAGGATCCGAACACAAGTAGTATCACCCCAGAACTTGAACTTTATTTATTTATTTTTTTGGCAGAGCTCACAGACACAAGACTGAAAGAATTGGAGTTGGAAAATAGCTCTGACTCTAAGATTCTATTCGAGGTTTTCCCACCATACAACAATGCTGTCACTTTACACTGCACGTCTCTGCTCTCTACAAAGGACTTTGGCATATATTAACTTGGTGGGGTGGGCCGGGGGTGGGCAGGGTCTGCAGACTGGCTGGCCAGGGCCTTTGAACACTGCCAGGTAAGAGGGAACGTTTTGACTAAGGCAGAACTGACACTCCAGAATGACTGATACTCCTGCCCCATTAAAGTTTAGACCTTATTCCGATCCAACAGAGTTGACTCAAAGTTGAAGCCTGTCTGCTACCCTGGATAAGATGCATCTTAAGGTCTCTTCCAGTGGAGTGATTCTGGGTGTGGGGAGGCTGACCCTGGTGCTGTACTGAAATGATTTAGAACCTGGTGGCTGGCCTGGGAGGTAAAAGTATTGCAGCCTCTGGAACCTCTCATTTAGAGAAGCCCCTCAATCTAGGTCTGGGAAGTTGAGGGGAGGGGCAGAAAGACAAAGATCAGGAGCTGTAAGGGAATGATGAAGTCAGTGAGTCTCTCATCACTGCCCATTAGAATCACTAGAAAGCTTTAGCAACTAGTGATGCCTGGAGCCACTCCCAGATGTTACATTTAAACCATCTGGGATATGACCTGGGTGTCTACATTGAAAAATCTCCCAGGTGAAGCTAATGTGCAATCAGGGCTGAGAACCATGGTTAAGCCCATGTGGCTGTGCTCAGCAAGTGGCAAGAGATTGAAGAGCTTGGCTCAGCTTCAGTCCAGGGCTCAGAGAGAAGCGGAACCCTGGATAAGATAAACTCTTGGAAGTAGCTCCTGTTCAGGGAGCTTTCTGGTTAGAACTGATCTCAACTCTAAAAGGCAAGTCAAAGATAAATGATTTGAGGGAGGACAGCGACTCTCAGCCATTGTTTTGCTTAAATTGGATCCATCTTCCAGAAAACAAGGTAAGATAACCCCTTCTCAGGCATGATTCTATCTTGGGCTCAGGGGAAGTTATTGTTATTATGGGCCCTGTCAATCTCAACTGACTTTTCTCCTTGTCTGAGTTTTGTGGGGGGAACCTCTTCTCCTTCCTGGTTGAAGGCTTGGAGATAGGAAGCAGCCCTATTCATATTCATCCTCCCTGTAACTGCAGCCTTCAATGTTGCCCTCCTCTCCTTTTCCTCCCTAATAATGCACGCCCCATCTCCTCTGCCTTCCAGTTTTGCAGAGCTCAGCTATTTGCTCAAATGGAAGGATTGAATCAGACTGATTTCCACTAACACGTCGATGACTGAGCCCTGCCTATACTCCCTCCCGCTTGAATTTGAAAAGAGGCTGCTTGCATTCCTAGAATATCTATGGTTTGTAGAATTCTGGGTAATAGATGAAGAGATTTGGAACACTTTCTCAGTCACCGTTGGGGAAGATCGGTGGGGCTTTTTGGAGGAGGAAGGGATGGTGTTCATGTGCTCTTCAGGGTAGATGTCTCCTCCGATGGTGAGAATAAGGCAGATACCTGGAGAAGAGCAGTCCACACCTCTTCCCTCTTCAAAAAATGACAAAGCGGGGGCTGCTTTAGGCAGCATAGCATATTTCTAATTATAGTGCCCATTTGTAACCAAGACTCTGGACTTCCAAGAAGGCTTGATTACGACATTCATAATTCATTGGCAGTCAGTCTATTACCAATTCAATGATTTCTCCAGCCAGGGAAAGAATCTTGATCCTTTAAAAACTGATTTTTCACATTAGAATAGCGAAAGCAATTAGTTTTATTTTTAGCTCAGTTAAGCAAGAACTCTAATGAAGCTGAAAGCAGGTTTTCCCCCCTTCTTTCTTTCTCCTATTCTTTCCTCTGAGGTGCTCTAGGAGAAGTTAACCCTAAAGTTTGCTCCCTGCCGCCACCGGGACTTTGCGGGGGATGCCTCTGGCTGTTTTAGGAAACCCATAGAATAAGGAGTTTGCGAAGGTGGAGGGTGATTTTCAGAACTTTGTATTTAGCCTCGTATTTCCTGAGGCCTAGAGTCTCACTTCAACTGACGTTGTGCAGGTAGGAGTGGAAATGCGTGTAGGGGGAGCTTGGCAGACTTAGTTCCTAAACCCCACATTATATCAGGAGTTTCTGGCATGAAAAGCTGGGAATAATATTACTTGGCATTTAGGGCCCTTGTTCCAATAGTATGGGCTCAACTTACTGTCCCCAGCCTTATCCCCCCAGCTTCCCTGTGCAGACCTTGGCTACAGCCAGTGGTTGACACCTAGACACCAAGTAGAGCCATACACATTTCACACTCCTTTTTTTTTCGACCACCTCCCCTACCCTTCCCAAGACCCTGGAGCCCCCTTTCCTCTGAATTCTTGGGGGCCAGCTAGTGCCTGTAAGTGTAAATTCCTCGATGGTGTTGGGCACCTGCCTTGGGCCAGCAGTTGACCTGGTCAGGTTTATTACCCAATCAGATGCCTACAGGGTCCAGGCTGGTGGCTTAAAAGAAGAAAGCTAGTTGTGAGCACTGTGGGGACTTGCAGAGCACAGGCTCAGTCTGAAGGACATAGCCACTCTCCAACTACAGAAGCCTGTTTTCATGTTGAGCTGCTGGCCTGGTGTTGTCAGGCTTTCTATTTTTCAGGAGTAGCTGGATCTTCAGATTTTAAAGTGTAAGATCTCCTAGTTTTTCAAAGTTGGAATGAATTCAGTTTTCTTTAAAACCCTACGTGGGCTCCAAACCCACATCTGGGGACCACCATTTTATGTCCTCGGCGTTAGGCTTTGAGAGCAGACCCCAGCTCAGACCTCATATTTTAAAGCATCATTGAGCTCCTGCTGCCTTTCACATTTTGATAGATCAGGAAGATGAGCCAGCCCTACCTGTGTTTGGCTCAGAGCGGCCAGCGGCTCCACAGTCACACAGGGACCTTAGGGCAGAGCCAGCCTTAACTTGTAGCCTCCAGTCCAGAATTCCTTCCCCTAGTACCACACAAATGCATGGTAATGTTGCCTGAGCATGCAGTGTCAAGTTTTGTAGTGTTTTCACTGTTGCCTAATCACAATGAAAAATGAGAAAAAAAGTCCTCCCCGCTCCCCGGCCCCCCCACCCCGCCCCCACCGCAGCCAATGGATTAGATCCATGAAAACTGAAAGACTTCACTCCTGTTGCTTTGTACATCATTTGTTGTGGGAAAGATGCTATTGAAATTTAGCATTGGAGAGGCATTATTGAGCACCAGCTGTGTGCCAGACGTTGTGGAAGAAAACAGGTAAAAAACCATGGTTAATGCATTCTTTCCGAATCCTTTGCTCCTTTTCTCCTTTCCCTCTTCCAGTTTATCATGACTCCAGCCCCTAAGCTATTCCCAGGAAAAATAGAGCATTGCTGTGTATCTCCCCATCTATAGGCCCTGAGAGATTGCCTGCCATTCTCGGGGAGAGGGTATACAAATTGGACTTCAGTGGAGGCCAGCCGGGGTGTTGGATGAGCCTCTGACAGAGGATATGAATCTTGGCCCCAGGTCCTGGTGAAGGATGGCAAGGCTGACAAGCCTGCATCAAACATGCTTCTGTTCTGGGGGAGCCATCACTCACCCCTCTGAACCCTGGTGGCATATGCTAATGAGGGCTCAGCTCATATAACACCCTTGCCCGAAAGGGCTGGGGGTGGGGAGGGCGCTCAGCTTCTTGACACATGTATAATGGATAGCTCTTGGTGGAATGATGAAGGAGACAGCATCTAACTCTATCCCCCTCCCAATTTCTAGACTCCATTTGTAGGGGCCTTTTTCTTATCTTACTCTGCTTCTGCTTTACCTTCCTAGCTATGTATCCTTCCTAGTGGCATGGGCTCTTTCTCAATTAACTGAATGTTATTAAGAATTGTATGTGTTATTCATTCCTCGTGACGCTTTTGTGTTTACATAGAGACCCCAGGCATAGGATAGATGTTTAACCTAAGAAACAAATGGTTGATTGTCACATTTTGGGTACCTGCTAGGAAATGATCTTGAGAACCCTTGTGAAAATGGAGGTTCCCTTTTGATCAATAGGTTCCCTTTTAATCCTATCAGCGGAGGGGGAACTGAACACGGATGATGACAATGAGGATGATACAACGATGATGGCAAATTAACATCTAGTAAGTGCTTGCCACGTGCCAGGCACTGTTAAGAGCTTTACATATATAAACTCATTTAGTCCTCTCATCAGTTCTGTGGTGGGCACTATGAGTACTCGAAAATGAAGAAACTGGGGGCCAGAGACGTTAACTATATAGCTGAGAAGCATTGCTGAGAAATGCTTCAGAAATCCACTTTTCATAATAATGAATGTGGAGGCTTAGTCTGCTCAAATGTAGGGTGAAGTGTTCCCCAAATCCCCCTGCAATCCCCCAATGATACAGAGTTTAAGAGCAATGACTTTTGACTTGAAGTTGAATTCTGTCTTTGACACTTAGAAGCTATATAATCTAGGCAAATTATTTAACTTCTCTGAGACTGCTTTCTACTTTATAAAATGGGATCCACCTCATTGAGTAGCTGTGAAGGTTAAATGGGAGAATGCATGTGGAGCCCTTAGCTCATGGCAACCCACCTCTCCCCCCACCCAAAAAAAGTTTATGCATGAGTTTGTCTTCCCCATAAGATTGTGAGTATCTGGGGGCAAATTCCATGTTTTATTCATCTTTGGAAATATTTCTCTTAGAACTTTGAATATAGTCAATCAGATTGAATCACTAGAATTGGAATAATAATGGCAACTATCATTCATTAAATGCACATCTCGTGCTCGACTTGGTTCTAAGTCTTTCCAACACCTTGTCAAGTAGGTACTGTTATTACGCTTGTTTGCGGCTGAGGGCATTGTGGTACAGGAAGGTGAAATCACTTACTTGAGGTCCCGCTATTGGCAAATGGTGGAGTCAGAAGTGGACCTAGGTGGTCTGGATTCTGAGTCTGTGCTCTTGATCACTATCCCATAAAACCGTCGCCTGAAGATCCTCTTCTTCAATTCCCATTCTCTCTTAAAAGTTTCAAACCAGTAGGAACTTGAGGTTCCCTGGGGTGAGCCACTTACTCTCCATCACTGGGCTAATTCAGGAGTGGAGCTAGGGCTGGAGCGGAGCTTGGACTGCCAGCCCAGTGTTCCTCGTCGGAGGTGTGCCCTGTCATATGGTGCTGTGATTAATTGGGAGAGAAACTGTAGGAGGTTGACATTTTCTCAGCCTCATCTGTGTTTCCTGCCCACACACTGGGCCCTGAATGTCAAAGCCCCCTACACAGCTATGCTGGAGGGGAGGAGGGAAGCCCACTCACTATTATTAAGCAATTAAAAATATGGGCCGAGAAGACGTGGGACAGCCGCACTTCCCTGATGTGTTGGGCAACAAGGGAACTGGCTGCAACTCACTTACTCTGAGAGTTGGTTAAAGGACTAAATGAGAAACAGCTCCTCTCAGCATCCTGGGAAGGTGGTTCTGAGTGCTGTTAACTCATCGCCTTTCCATCTCAGCAGCCCAAACAGTGGTGGACCGTGCGAGGAGTGGGGACCCAGGGGTGTACTGGTGACCTCTGAAACATTATGGTTATCTCATTATATCCACAAAAGTGAGGTGGGGGTTGGGAAGCTTTCTCTGGGTCCTTGAGTCTGTTTCCAAAGCTGACGTGTTCTTATTCCACTCCCTTATAATAATCCAGAACCTCAAAAATCAAGTTCGTGTTGAGTTGAACCTAAATCGTTTCTACTTTACATTTTCATCTATAAGGTTAAGCCCAAGATTTAATCTATTACAGAAAGAAATAGGGAGGACTGAGGCTGGCTGGTACGACGGTCTGAATATTTCACAATTCAGATGTTGAAATCCTAACCCCAAGGTGCTGGTATTAGGGGATGGAACCTTTAGGAGCTGATTAGGTCATAAGGGCAGAGCCCACATGAAGGAAATTAGTGTCCTTATAAGAGAAGCCTGAGGAAGCTCCCTTGCCCCTTCCATTATGAGAGAGGACATCTGCTCATGAACCAGGAAGTCGGCTCCCAACAGATCCTGACCGTGAGGGCACCCTCGTGTCAGACTTCCAGCCTCCAGCACCATGAGAAATCAATTGGTTATTTATAAGCTACCCAGTCTATGGTATTTTTGTTATAGCAGCCCGAACAGACTAAGAGTGTTGGTGGAAAGGCTTCCTTGATGTAAGATCTAAGGCTCCTGCTGACCTCGGGCATCTAGAAATGGGAATAGAGGTGGATTCTTCCAGCGATTCTTTCCTTTTCTCCTTTTGAACACCTGCATATCTGGTTAATAACTCAGTGCCCTTTTCATTCCTTTAAAATGTCTCTAGCGTTGACCCTGACCTTTGCTCTCTGTATGTCTGTGGGTACGTATGCATCCCTTGGGTCCAGACGAAACCAGGCCTCTTGATGAGTCATGGGATGGGTCTAGGCTCATCAAAGAGGGTTCACTTACTCTGTGTTGTAGAAGGTACCCATTGCTCCATGGTACTTGATACTCAAAAGGTTTCTAATACGTTTTTATTGAATGAATACGCTGTTGTAGATAGGGGTTTCTTGGAAGTCTTGGAGCTTTCCAGTTCTCATTTTGGTTGGGGTTAAGTGCTCTTACCTTTGTAACTCTAAAGGACCTGGAAAGATGCGTGTCTTTCCCCCTCATTCTTTTCAGGTAAACAGAGGTGGGGAAAATAAAGAACAACCAACGCCACTTTTTAAAATATTTTATTTTGAATTAATTTTATACTTACAGAAAAAGTTGCAAAATAGTACAGAATTTCCCTGTTCTCTGTTGGTCTCAAAATAGGTTTGGGGACACTACTTGCTGGGGTAGAAAAATTCTAATTTTAAATTAGAATTTTAAAATGCAACCTTGTTAGAGAGAAGTGGTTTTTCTACTGGAGATAGAGATTGTCCTTAGCAAGCACCTTAGGAGCTGTGGATTCTGTTCTCAGTTCCCTCATGCCTCCTAGAAGTTTTCCTTTAAAATGGCGATGCACCCTTCTCTGCCCTTCTCAAAGGATGGCCTAAGGTACCAATGGGATTATGTGGAGGGGCTTATCGATTCTCAAGGGATGATTTACATGGAGGGCCTGATTATCTTAAACTTCGCTGGGGATCCAGCAAGGTGAGAAACTGGGAGCTCCAGGCAAGCCAGAGCCTTGTCAGCAGATCCTTATTTAGCTGTAATCTTGCTGGAAACCAGTAAGGAGAGAAGAGGAAATGTTTCAGATTTCTATCTCCAACTTTTTCTAGAGGAAAATGACCTTTACAAGAGGCTCAAGAGAGGAGATCCTGTAAAATTTCACTCAACAAATATTTTTGATCATTTACTGTGCCAGACAGTATTCTAGGTCCTTGGGTATCTTTCAATGAACACAACAGACGAAAATCTTTGCTCTGTGGCAGTAACATGCTAGTGGGGGAGGCAGACAGTAAATACAACAAATAAGTAAATATTGAAGGTGATGAAATTCCATCTTTGGATTGATACAAGTCAAAATACTTTTGGATAAAATTTATGCCAGGAGGCAGACAGTCTCCGCTGACAAACGGGATGGTTATAAAATAGGAGGTAGCGTGTACTAGGGGTGGGAGAATGGGTGTTGCCAAATGTCTCACCCACTTAAGCTTTCTCATGTTAGGTTTCAAATCTAACTCCTACTTTGTGCAATTAGACGATGCATGGAGCCGTTGAAATGTCATTCCTTTGACCTGGCATCTCGGGGGGAGGAGATGAAGGACTAAAAGCACACAGGACTAATTTGCCCTCGGAATACTAATGCTGAGATAATAACAGAGATGGGTTGCATGCATCATTTGGGGATATTTGAATAAACATGAAGAAAACAGTGGAAAGACACATACCAAACTGTTAATCTGTTAATAACAGGAAACAACTATGAGAGTACAGAGGGGGGCGGGTAGGCAGGTGGTGGGCATACCTGTATACCTGTTTGTTGTTGGCTTGTAGCAAAGAGTAAGTATTGCTTTTGTGGTTGAGGAAAAGAAAATCTAAGGAAACATTTAAACAAACAAATAAAAAGGATGAATGAAAGGTAGGAAAAATCTTATGGGACTTCTAAATCTCCAAAATTTATATACAACTTTTCTTCAGATTCTTCATTCATCTAGGCAAACACTGTTTATTGTCTCTATGTGACAGCTTGTGCTAAAGGTCGTGGGGGCAAGGGCACATAAAGATGAATGAGCCTGATTTCTGCTTTTACTAGCTTTGTTTTTCAATAAACTTTTAAAAGTAGGTTTACCTGGTTTATTCTTTGTAATCGAGGTGAAATTTACATAACATAAAATTAACCATTTTAAAGTGAATAATTCAGCGGCATTTAGTACATTTACAACATCAGGCAGTTACTACCTCTGGTTCTAAAACATTTTTTTTTTATCCCCAAAAGAAAGCCGTTTTACCCATTTCCCTCTCTACCCACCCCCTGGCAACCACCTTTATGTTTCTATGGATTTGCCTGGTCTGAATATTTCATATAAATGGAATCATATAATATGTGATTTTTTTGTGTGTGTTTGGCTTTGTTCACTTAGCATATTTTTGAGGTTTATTCTGGTTGTAGCAGATATCAGTACCTCATTCCTTTGTATGGCTCAATAATACTTAATTGTATATATGCCACAATTTTTTAAATTCATTCATCCATTGAAAAATATTTGAGGGTCTACCTTTTGGATATTGTGCTGTTATGAACATGTGTGTACATATATTTGTTTCAGTAATTGTTTTCAACTATTTTGGACATATACCTAGGAGTGGAAGTGCTGGTTCATATTGTAGCTATATTTAACTTTTTGAAGCCACCAAACTGTTTTCCACAGTAGCTGAGTATTTTACATTCCTATCAGCAATGTACAAGGGTTCTAATTTCTCTACATCTTCATTAACACTTGTAATTTTTTTTAAATAGCCATCCTAGTGGATATGAAGTGATATCTCATTGTGGCTTTTATTTGTACTTTCCTAATGACTAATGATGTTGATCATCTTTTCATGTGCTTGTTGGTGATTTGTGTACTTTCTCCAGAGAAATGTCTATTCAAGTTCTTTGCCCATTTTTAAATTGGGCTGTTTGTCTTTTTGTTATTGAGCTCTTAAGAGCTTTTTTTTTTTTTTTTTTTTTTTAAATCAATTCTGGATACTAGACTGCTGTTATATATGTGATTTGAAAATATTTTCACTCATTCCATGGAGTGCCTTTTCAGTTTTTTGATAATGTCCTATGAGGTACAAAGGTTTTTAACTTTGATGAAATCCAATCTATTTTGTTCTTTTGTTGACTTACCCCTATTTTCTTCTAAGAGTTTTTTGGTTCTAGCTCACATATAGGTTGTAGTACATTTTGAAATACTTTTTGTATATGGTATGAGGTAGGTGTCCAACTCCATTCTTTTGCCTGTGGACATTTAGTTGTCCTAGCATCATTCGCTGAAGAGATTACTCTTTCCCTTGTTGAATGGTCTTAGAACCCTTGTCAGAATCAATTGGGCATAGATGTAGGGGTTTATTTCTGGACTCTCAATTCTATTCCATTGATTTACAGGTCTATCCTTATGTCCTTATGTGAGTACCATATTGTTTTGATTACTATAGTTTTGTAGTATGTTTTGAAATTGGGAAATGTGAGTCTGCCAACATTGCTCTTATTTTTTACTATTATTTTGAGTATTCAGGGCACCTCGTGAATTTCATATGAATTTGAGGATCAATATTTTCATTTCTACAAAAAAGGCCATAGAATTTTGATTGAGATTGCATTGAATCTATATTTCACTTTGGGTAGTATAGCCATCTTAACAATATTAAGTCTTCCAATCCATGAACACAGGATGTCTTAACATTTATTTAAGTCTACTTTACTTTCTTTCAGCAATGTTTTATAGTTTCAACGTATAATTCTTTCATTTCCTTGTAATTTTTGATGCTATTGTAAATGAAGTTATTCTCAATTCTTTTTGCATTATTTATTGATGGTATATAAAAACACAACTGCCTTTTTACATGTCAGTATTACACTTTGAATTTTGTTGAATTGGTTTATTAGCTCTTGTAGTTTGTGTGTGTGTGTGTATGTGTGTATATGTGTGTGGGTTCTTTGGCATTTTCTATATGTAGGATCATGTCATCTGAATAAACTAGATTAACTTCCTCCTTTTCAATTTAAATATTTTTTTTCTTTTTATTTCCTAACTGCTCTGACTAAAATTTCCAGTACAATGTTGAATAGTCGTTATGAAAGCAAGAATCTTCATATTGCTCCTGATTTTGAGGGTAAAGATGTCAGTCATTCATCAATGGGTGTGATCTTACCTGTGGGTTTCTCATAAATGCCTTTTGTTATGTTGAAGAAGTTTCCTTCTATTCCTAGATTTCTGTGAGTGTTTTTATCACAAAATGTTGGATTTATCAAAAGCATTTTCTGCATCAATGGAGATGATCATGTGTTTTTCCCCCTTTATTCTATTAATACGTATTACATTGATGATGTTTTTATGTCGAATTACTCTTGCATTTGTAGGATAAATCCACTTGGTATATAATTATTTTAATGTACTTTTTGATTTAATTTGGAGTATTTTGTTGAGTATTTTTGCATCTGTATTCATAATGGTTGTTTGTCTTTAAGTTTCATGTGGTGTCTTTTTTTTTGGCTTTGGTATAATTGTAATTCTGGCCTCATAGAATGAGTTAGGAAGTGTTCACTCATATTCTATTTTCCTGAAGTATTTGAGAATTGCTGTTAATTGTTTAAATGTTTGCTAGAATTCATCAGTGAAGCCATCTAATCCTGGACTTTTTTTCTTTGGGTTTTTAAAATTTATTCTTGTATTACTGATTCAATCCTTTTACTCGTTAGAAGGTCTGTTTCAATTTTCTATTTCTTCTCGATTCAGTTTTGGTAACTTGTGTGTATCTAGGAATTTGTCTACATCATCAAGGGTATCTCATTTGTTGGCATACAATTACCCATAGTATTCTTCTAATCCTTTTTTTTCTGTAAGGTCTGTGGTAATGTCCCCACTTTTATTTATGATTTGAGTTCTGTGTGTCTTCTCTCTTTTCTTTTTAGCCAGTATAGTTAAAAATATTGTCAATTTTATTGCTCTTTTTAAAAACTAAACTTTGGTTTTGTTGATTGTCTATTGTTTTTTATTCCCTATTTCATTTATCTCTACTTTAATTTTTATTCTTCTAACTTCGAGTTTAGTTGCTTAAGGTGCAAAGTTAGGTTATTGATATGAGATCTTTTTTAATGTAGCATTTACAGCTATAAAATTTCCTCTGAGCACTGCATTAATAGCATCCTATAAGCTTTGTTAAGTTGTGTTTTAATGTTCAATTGTCGCTAAGTATTTTCCAGTTTCCTTTGTTACGTCTTCTTTGATCCATTAAGTAAAAATATGTTGTTTAATTTCCACATATTTGTAAATTTTCTAGTTTTCCTTTTGTTGTTGATTTCTACCTCTATTCCATTGGGGTTAGAAAAGATATTTTGTATGATTTGAATATTTTAAAACATACTGAGACTTGTTTTTCAGCTTTATATGGGGTTTATCCTTCAGACATTTTCATATGCACTTGAGAAGAATGTGTATCCTGTTGTTGTTGGGTAGAATGTTCTGTACCTGTCTGTAAGGTCTGGCTCTTTAGAGTTTTGTTCAAGCTATTATTTCCTTATTGCTTTTATATCTAGATATTCTATTCATTACTGAAAATGTTATACTGAAGTCTCCAGCTATTATTGCAGAACTGTCTTTTTTCCTTCAGTTCTGTCAATGTCTGCTTCATGTATTTTGGGGCTGTGTTGTTTGGCATGTATATGTTTATTATTATGTCTTCTTGATGAATTGACACTTTTCTTGATATATAATATTTTTTTTGTCTTTTATAAGAGATTTTTGACTTAAATTGTTTTATATTAGTATAGCTCCCCAACTGGTTTTGGTTATTATTTGGATAAAATATTATTTTACATCCTTTCACTTTAAATCTATTTGTGTCTTTGGATCTAAATGAGTCTCTTGTAGATAGCATATGGATACTTTTTTTCTTAATCATTTTGGCTAGCTTCTATCTTTAAATTGGAGAGTTTAATACATTTAAATTTAAAGTAATTACTTTTCATAAGAAAGGACTTCTAAGAAAGTTCTGTGTGTCTTCTTGTGGCATTTTGCTATTTTTTCTGTATGTCTTATACCTTTGTTTTTATAATTTCCTTTATTACTTCCTTTTTGTGTTTGATTCTTTGTACTGTAATATTTTTATTTTATTCTCATTTTTTGCATGTATTTTAAAGATATTTTCTTAGTG
>NW_011888870.1:5094338-5115014 GCF_000151845.1 Pteropus vampyrus | reverse complement strand
ATGGTTCTACTGGATATAGAATTCTTGGTTGACTTTTTTTTTTTTCCTTTCAGCACTTTTATTTACTTATCTCTTAACCAAGCATTTGAAAAATTGTTATGGTGACATCGAGTAACAAAATGCATCTCTCAGCACTTTTAAAATGCCATTCAGTTCATTCTGGTCTCTCTGGGTTCTGATAAGAAATTGACTATTAATCTTTTGGAGAATCTCTTGTTTGTTATGTCACTTTTGCTGCTTTCAAAATTCTCTTTTTGACTTTGTCTTCTTTGTGTCTCGGTGTGGATCGGTTTTCATTTATCCTTCTTGGAATTTATTGAGATTTTTCAATATGTAGATTTGTGTCTTTTACCAATTTTGGAAAGTTTTGGACCATTTTTTTTTCAGATATTCTTTCAGTCTCCTTTTCTGTTATCTCTCCTCCTGGGATTCCTAGATTATATATATGTTGTTGGACTTGAACATTTCCCACAGATCTCTTAGGCTCTGGTTTTTTTTTCTCCTCCTTTCTTTTATTTTCTCCTGCTCTTCAGACTGGATTATTTCAATTGACCTGTCTTTCAGTTCACTGATTTTTTTCTTTTGCTTGCTAAAATCTGCTTTCAAAACTTTCTGTTAAGTTTTTTTTTTTCCATTTCAGTTGTATTTTCAATTTGAGAATTTGTTTTTAAAATAATTTCTATTTATATTCTCTATTTTTCATACATTATTCTTCTGGTTTATTTTGGCTCTTTGAACATGTTTAAGACAGGTTTATTTAAAGTATTTGTCTAGTAAGTCCAATGTCTATGAATCCTTAGGGACAGTTTCTGTGTACATGGGCAATACATACTGTTTCTTTGCATGCTTCATATTTTGTTGAAAACTGGACATTTGAATATTATGTGGTAACTCTGTAAATCATATTCATTCTCTTCCTCAGAGTTTGTTTTTATTGCTTGATATAGACTTTAACTGTTTTTTTTCTAAACTATTTTTGCAAAGTCTATATTTTTTGTTATGTTCAGTCTCTGAAGTTTCTGTTCCTTTTGCTCATTTTCAGCTAGTGTTTTGACAAAGATTTCCTTGAATGCAAAAAAAGGAGAGGAGGGGAGGGAGGGAAGAGGAAAGGAGAGGAGAGGGAGATGATGGTGGGGTGGGGGAGGAGAGAGACAGAGAGAGAGAGAGGTAGGAGAGAGAGAGAAGGGGGGGAAAAAAGCCCTTAAAGAACAAAACTTTATAAACCTCTCCCAGACCTTGGGGATTGGTTATTCTGGGGCACTCCTTTAAAGCTTAATTAATCCATTTAAAATTTTGCCTTAGCCTTTAACTCTTGCCTGCACTGAACTTAAAGATTAGCCAGGGTGAAAACATAGGGTTTCCTTAGGACATTCTGAACATACATTCTACCCTGAACATGCGTGTGGCTCTCTTAAATCCCCCGTATACATGGGAGCTTTTGAATGCTCTAACTTCCCAAAGAAACACTCTTTTCTTCCCCATCTTTTCTTCCCAGGCTTTAGGGACTCTATGGTAAGCCTTGACCATAACCTTTTGCCCCAGGTGGCTACAGATTTTTTCATTTGTCTCACAATATTTCTGAGAAATTCCCACTGCCTTTTTCACCTTGAGTGAGTTCTGAGTTATGCTAAATGAAGACTTGCACTTTCCATCATTCCTTTAGGCAGATCCCAGACAGGTTTGATCACAAACCCGGTTCTTTGTGAATAAGCCCTGCTCTCCTTCCCCAGAATCAGGGACCAGGATCCCATACTGGGAACACAGGCTAATGTCTTCAAGCTTGGGGCAGGGGTCAAGGGCAACTAAAAAATCACAAAACTTTTCTACCATTTTCAAGTTGTCTTTTCTTGATTCAGAATTCACTTGGTTGCTGGTTTCTAGGGTTATGACAAAGTTGAATTTGACAGCGTTTCCTTGTTTTATTTGGTGTTTTTTTTGGAGGGATGGGTTCTTAGAATTACCTACTCTACCATTTTTGCTTCTTAGTAAACTAATTCATAAGTATATAGCTGCTGGATGAATATTTGCATTTTCACAAGGCATACACACCTCTATATTCACCCACCAGAACTTTTTGTGTTTTAAAACATATTTATATCTCATCCGATTTCCTAAATTACTTGTGATAACTTTCAAAACTGTATATAGTGCCAATGAGAGAAAGACAATTTTAAGTGAAGAAAGTGGGAGGAAGGAAAGGTAATAAAAGAAGAAAGGAAACAAAACAAAAGAAGAAAGAAAGAAAGAAAAAATAATAGTATTATTACTTCAGCACATGGCATAGTGTCTTACACACATTAATAGAGGTGGAATAGAAATGTGTCTCTGGGTTTCTTAGTTGCAAATGCAAAAAGGGAAATACCATCGCTTGTAGTTTTTATAATGTCTGAAGACAAAAACAAACTAGTTGCTTAGTAGACATGCAAGTATATCAGGGACTGAGGCTGGAAGAAATTTCTTTTGGAGTTACTATTAAGAAGACTTTGTTGGAATTAGAGACGTGGCTTTTTAATATCTCCTGTAGTAAATAAATTTCACAGCAGGAATTCCAGACCCTTCTATGTATACACATCAGGGAGATTAGTGCCATAATGACCCAGGTGAAGCATAATGACAGCGAGTCCATGAGAGGTCCAAACCCTGGGGGAGAGAGCTATGAAAATAAAGGTGGGTGAATGAACTGTCCTAAACTTCAGTTTATTTAACCATAAAATGAGATTAGTAATAGTAAGTACCCAAGGATGTACCATAAAAGGAGAAATTGTATATATGTCTGGTGCATCATAAGTGCTTGCTAAATATAGTGATGATTATTGTAATTTTAAGGAAGGAGGAGAATATAGTCAATAATATTGTGATAAATTTGCATAGTGACAGTTGATTCCTAGAAGTAGTGGGGTGATCACATTTTAAGGTATAAAAATGCTGAATCACTAAATTGTACACCTGGAACTAATATAAGCAATATTGTACTGTATACTAAGAGAGACTTAGAGATTATCGATGGCCTCTAATCTCTGGGTTGAGTTACTCCATTTCTTTTTATCTTCTCTATTTCTAAGCCTGGACCATGCCTTCAAGGCTTTCAAATGGTCAAATGTACTCATAGCATTTTGACCTTATGGGCTTAAGGTGGGCGAGGGTGTGTGAGACTTAGGCACTTCCTTGTTCTAGAGCCCCCAGTTCTGCAATGGATCACTCTCAGAACTCAGTGAAGGCAATGTGCACCCTCAGTGGAGAAAAGGAGGAGGTGACTATGCCTGCCCCTCTCCACCCTGATATCCCAGACCAGCTGCTTGAGATGTGCATCCCACCTTATAAACAAACCAGGTCTAAAAGGGAACAGAATGCCCATATCTGTACTGAGTTCCGTGGATAGTAAGAATGCAGTTTTTTACTTCGGCAGCACAGCTCATAGATGCTTTCAGGTTTTGATAAATGTACATGGCATTTGTACTTTTCCTCGGATGGTGACCATAGTCCAGATGGGCATGACTTCCACGGCCCTGGTGTAGTACTGGCTGAAGGGCAGCAAGGTGCCCTTCAGCTTCTGGTAGGATGAGCATCCATCTGTAATTACAGCCAAGCCTTCACTAGTGTCTCTGGAAGAAGCACCTCTTTATAGCTGGTCATGAGCCTTTAATATATTACCCTTAAATCATTTAAAACTGGACTAGCCTGAGCAGCAGTGAATATGCCAATGCAGTTGGGAGCAATTTCGGTGGGCCCAGTGAAATGGCTGAGATGATCTAATAGATCTTGCTTCTCCAAAGTCTATCACCCTGCCTCTTTCCTCCTTATTAAAGCAAAGCTCCCCACTCACAGGAATAAAACTGCTACCTAATATTTATATATCTTCAGAGACTAGTGTAATTCAGAATCCAGGGAGAATGGTTTAAAACTATTTATTGAAAAGGAGACTGCTTCTTGCATGAAATAATCTTATTGGAAAAGTTACCTTATTTCTTCTACTGCATTTGGAAAATCTAGATCATTTGTAAAGCAAAGGGCAAAACAGAAATTGACTTTTGTTAGCATGAGATTGGTATTTTGTATTTTGATTAGCAGCTGGAAGCTGGTGAGTCATGTGATGGTTCTGGTGTTTTGCAGGAGGGTATTCAGACTGAGATCATAGCTATTTCTGACCTTCACTTTGAGCAGAATATTGCAGGAAGTCTTATGTCACCCCAAGTCTCCAGCTATTTGCAACCTTATGATATCTTTTTAATTGATCTCTTGCATTAAGTAGGCCCCTGCTCTCCCTCACTGTGTCATTCCTAGACTCTAAAGTTCTGAATGGATTTATAACGTCTACAGGATAAATTCTATATTCATTGTTCTAGCTTCTTGTTTCTGCAAGATCTGACTCAATTGACTTTACTTCCAGTCCCATCTCTTTTCTGCTTCCACGGTGTTAATGCTCTGCTTCCTTCAGCCACTTGTTTGAACTTCTGCTGACCACCTGACCAGGTCCCACCTATTTCTGTGCCTGGCACACAGTAGACACTTAGTAGGTACTTTACCGAATAAATAAACACCTATCTTTTTCTCTTCCAAATTAGTTCTTACAAAGCAGAAACCATCTATTCATCTCTGTATCCTTGTTCCCCAGGGCATCGACCACATAGAAGCCATTTCTGGGTTCTGTGGTCACTTGAGATGTGTTCATCCAGGGAAAGCTCAAAGAACCACAAGAAAAGAGGGTTGGAGAGAGATCCTTGGTGGACCCTTGGTTTACATGGAGGGAAGGGGGAGGAAAGCCGGAAAGGTTGAAGAAGAGCCAGGAGATATGTCCTAGAAGCTAAGGAAAGAGTTTTCAGAAAGACGTGGAGATCATCAGTGTTAAGTGATACAAGAAAGGTCAAGCTGGGTGAGAAATGAGGAAAGGCTTCTGGACGGTAGTAAGGTGGTTTGTGGGTGAACCGAAGGAGGCAGAGTTGGACCAGTTATCAGAAATGAAAAAGCGAATGGTGAGAAAATGTAAAAATGGCTATAGACCATGAGTTCTCAATCTAGACCCTGTTAATATTTTGGACTGGACAATTATTAGTTGTGGGGGACTGTCCTGGGCATGGTAGTATATTTAGCAGTGCCCTCGGCCTCTACTCATTTGATGCCAGTAGCAACTCTGCCATCTACCTCCCGTGGTGACAACCCAAACTGTCTTCAGACATCGCTAAGTGTTCTCTGAGAGCAAAATCACCCCTGGTTGAGGTGACTGCTACACACTAGCATTTCCTTAAAATAGTGGGCCAGGGCACTAATTCCTTGGGATGCTCCCAGAAAAATGGTTGCATGGTCAAACATGGACAATGCTGAGTGAAGCAGGCTCCTTTGCTGCAGAAATGCTCAGCTTTACAACGCTCAAGAGCACTCCCTGTAGCTCTCTTTTATATTGTGAAAGACCAGTGAGGAGAAGCAGAGTTTCCTAGAACATTTTAAAGAACAATATTACACGGACTACAAGGAGCGAGCATACTTTGGGAAACACGACTACAGATTGTTTTACAAGAAGCTGTGACCTAACTTGCACACTGTCATTCAGGTAGTAAGAGCTGGAGAGAGGAGGGGCATCTAGGCCGGTCCCGTCCTAAGTCCCAGCTCCTTCCTCTCCATCACTCACTCCAGACTCATAACCCTCCCTCTCCTGCTCCAGCCAAGTCCATTCCTTCATCTCTCACTCAGCACAGTCTTCTTTGAAGCATAAATCGATCATAAGCTTGTTTCCCTCTGCCTCTTTTCAAGAGCCTGTCAAGCCTTGGTTTCCCCACAGGTGATATGACTTCCAGGTTTGCGATGTCTCTCCAGCTCACTGGAAACAATGTCTAACCAAGGCTGGATGGCACTTAGGCATGGGCTCCAGCAGAAATAACCCAGAGCGTTTGAGCAGGAAGCTGCGTCCTGACTTGTTTTCCTGAGAAGTGGTGCCATGCACAGGGCACTGGACGGGAAGCTTGGAGACCAAAGTCCTGGCACATTCCATGCAACTAAACTGTTCAGTTATTCACTGAACTGACATTTACTGAAAGCTTTCTCTGTGTAAGTCTCTAATTCTCTGCCTTTCAATTCTCTCTTCCACCAAAGAAGGGAGTTCGTTTAAAAAATCTTTAAGATTCCTTCTAACATCGCCTTCTGTTTTCTTCACTCTTTAAGTAGTAGGAAAGTTCTCATCCAGGCACTGATGTCTAGGATCGAGTGCTGACAAAGAATGAAAGACTTCTGAACAAAAATTCTGCTAAAAGAGGAGAACCTATCCCAGATTTCTTTCTCTTTTGTCTCTTGGGTTAGCTTTTCAATGGAGGATTGCTCATTTGCTATTTGGGAGTTTTATTATAAATATTTACTGAGTGTTCTCTCTTTGGCAAGCACTTTTTGAGGTTGGGAGGAAGTAGGTGAGGATGAGGGTTGAAGGTGAAGGAAGGGAAAGTCAAGGCTTTTCAAAAACTTAGGCAATTTTGCTGCAGATCACAGATGAGATCTCGGAAAGTCAACACAAGAGGCTGTAATTATTTTCTACAATGGAAGGAAGTTCCCCCGAAGGTCTCTGCCCTGTGCGGGACACCCTAGGATGGCAGCCTCAGAGTACCTGCTTGGATCTAGCTCATGCAATCAATATCAATGCCTTTCTGCCTTCTGTGCTTGTGAGCCAGCACCTCCCATTCTCTGGCCTGCTAGTGAGAGCAGCCTGCAGCAAGCCCTGAAACATGGCCTTCTCCTCTGTATTTCTACCAGACACAAAAGGCCGGTCTGGTGATGCTGCTGACCAACAGTGATGGACAATTGGTATCTATGCCTGGGGTGGGACATCTGATCTCAACTTGGGGCTTGTTGATGAGCTGATGACTGCTGTTCTCACCGAGAGCCAGCGGGACATGGTCGAACCAGTGTTTGAACACAGTATTGTGATGAGTCATGCTCCTGTTTATTCTGTGGTTTCAAAGGCAGCCATCTAATGTTTAAGAGTATGGAGACATTAAATGAACCAACGGTTTAGTGGAGAAGAAAAGAGATAGACACAGTCATGATTTGCCGACTAGTAGACAGGTGTTATTTAATTTTATGTGGCTCAGGTGCATAGCTTGAAAAGACTCCTAAAGTGTAGGTAAGATTTGGAAAGTCTCAGCTGTGCTCCAAATTTGGGAAGCAGTGCCTTATGCTAATGATATTTTTGTGAGAAGATGGTCTCCTTTTCATTACCAGATTGTCCCTTAAATTAGTTGAAGCCCCAGAGGCCTTAAATTAAAAACAAGAAATTATAATGCAGCAGATTGAAATTAGGTTCATGTGCTGTGCTTGAAATATATTAGTGGCTGTTGAAAGCCTAATTTAAAATGAATGGTGGGTTCCTTGTGCAGCATCTCTTGAAATGTCCGGTTATTCGCATTGAAAGCCCAGTTTCTGCCCAGTTAGCGCCATAAAAGGGAGACCTCCCCCTCCGTTCACCATACCCGTGGCTCACTCCCAGCCAGCCTGAGCTGGCAGGACTATACTAGAGTCTGTGCTGATGCCATTACACCTGCCGGAACCTGCTCCCCAATTACTGTCCCTGCCCAACCTGGATGAGATCTAGCTTTGGGTCTCATACTCCTCTTGGCCATACCAACCAGAGAGGCGCCCACTGAGGAGTGAAAACTGGAACTCTACCAGTTCTGGGTTTGAAATCCTGTCTTTCTTCCCAGCCTGGGTTTAAGGGTGCTGGAAAGGTAACGTTAAAGCCTGCTTTTGCTTCATTCATAATTGACAAGTCTGCTCTCTAATCAACTCATTCATAGCAGTGGCTCTTAACCCTGGATGCATGTTGGAAGAGGCTGGGGAGTGTTGGAAAAATACTGATGCCCAGGCTCCAATCCCTCGAGATTTTAATTTAATTGGTGTGTGTGTGTGCGTGCACAAGCTTCTCGGGTTATCCATTTTTCACTGTTAGAATTAGGTGGGTTTTCATTAATCAGACTAAGATGATGTGATGGGCAGATGATGCAAAATTAGCTATGCAGAGAGGGATCCAAAAACTCCAGGAATTCATGACAAAATTAGCCACATACCCTTTTCACTATCCCCAAAGACATAACATAAAGCTAAGGCTTACAGGGGATGAGAACAGGGTCCTCAGGGGCTTAGGTAGGACTAGAAAGTGGGCAGCTTCAGAGCTAGGGGCTGCAGATATTGCAAATACTTCCTCAAAATCAAATTCATTCATTCATTCATTTATTCATGTATTGCCTACTTATTAAGTATCTGTTTGGTGTCAGACATTTCAATAGGCTCTGGAGGTGCACGAGTGAATACCTTTAAAGTAGAAACATAAAAAGGGTTGGAAACACAGGAAATGAGGGTTAGTTTTCCTAATCTTAGATACTTGACTTTTCACCTGGCTCCTATTCCTTTGCAAATGCAGGAACCCAGTATCCGCCCTTGAGTTTTCTCGGAGGAGATAATGACATCCCCTAGCTTTCCTCTTTATCACTTGCAAGGTCTTGTCACTGACATGTGCTCCAGCACATTTTTGTATGATGATGAGTGGCATATGGGTCCCTCTTTGTCAGACACACATTGTCTCAAATACATCCTTATTCCCATTCTGCCTGACTCATTTGGTAATTACAGAAAGTTCTTATGAATAGGCAAGGGTGCAGAGGAAGCGTTTTGGAATTTATCAAGATCGAATAATAGAAATATATATATATATATTATATATATATATATTAAGAACAATATATAAAGAAATATATATTTTTATATATTAAGAAATATAGACATTAAGAAAAAATATATACGGCAACAAAAACGTACAGATGATTTCGTGGTAGCTTCACAACACACTAGGATGGTTGGACAGGAATTATTATGCCAATTTTACCAAACGGGATCCTGAGACTTAGAGAAGCTGATTGGTAAGCATTTTAATCTGGTTTCCTCCTCCTGTGGGTAGTGGGCACATCTCTCCAATATGCACCTTCAAGTACTTCCCTTCCTAGAGTCCGCAAAGCCGCCTTCCCCACCTCCGAAACTGTAAGAAAAGCCAAGTGTTCCTGTAGGCACATCTCAGCCGGCTAACTAGACATGGCCACAAGGGGGCACCAAACAGTTTCCATTACTTCCGCAGGCCTGACTTTTCTGCTTTCTCCAGTGTAGTGAACAGGTACACAATCAAAAGAAAACAGTGTGAACATAGAAGAAGAGAAGATGTTGGAAGGTAAAGCCTGAGCCCCAGGTAGAAAACTGACTAGATAGCAGAGGAGATGCCCCACATTTTGACTTTGGTTGGAGAGGGGGCGCAGTGCTCCTGGGTCGGGGTAAGAATCGCTATCGGGACCACCGTTAGGCGTCCTATATGAATGTTTTAATTTTTCTTTAAGAAGCAAAGGAAGATGAAGACTGATGTATACGAAGCAGGCATGTGTTCAATTAGTCTTTCATTGAGTATGTGGTAGGACATTGAATCTGAAAGATAGGATGAGGATTAATAGGATTGAGTGGATCCTGGAAGGGAGTCTGGATTTTATTCCAAATGCCATGGGAAGCATTGGAGCCAGGGAGCAGCGTGACGTTTTACATCTGGCTGCTCTGCGAGTAAGAGACGGCTCCGCACAGCGTGAACACACCGGAGAGGCTGTTGCAGAGTCCAGAGACAGACACTAGGGTGGCATCGGTGAAGATGGAGAGAAGCCATGAACTTGGGATACCTGTTGGAGTTAGGCACAGGATTGTTCTGTTCAGACAGAAAAAATTCTGAAAAGAAAATAGGATGGGGGATTTTCTGGATATGGACAGGCATCATTAGATGAGGCTCCACTACAACTATCAATCAATGGGTAGGATGCATTCAAGGGCTGCCCTGGGCTCATCTTCTGTGTCTCCACAGATTCCCATATACTCTCCATTTCCGTGGAAGCCTGCTGGCTTCCATTCCTTAGTATATGGGGGGTAAGAGATAAAATCAAGGTCCCTGGTGGGAACCGGGGGCCTGAATGGTCCTCTTGAGCACTGAGCTAGGTTGATCATCTACGCAGGTGGTGCTGGCCCAAGGCTGGCTGACCGCGGCAGCAAGGGCGGTTCCGATCTGTCCATCTCAGTTCCTCTCCCGGGATTGCTGTGGGGACTCTCAACTTGTGTTTTTCCTTTGCCTTTTGTTGAATTTGCTGAGGAGCTATTGGGAAAAACCACAGCCAGGATTTGTACTTGGTTTATCCTGAGAACGCTAGTAGGACATAAACAGGGAGCAAAGCCTGGGAAAGTGGGAAGTGGAGTCCAAGGTGCAATTTCAGGGCAGGAGAGACTGGGGTATGGGCTCTGGGGTAGAAAGCAGAGCCACTAGCAGCTTCTGAAGAGGTAAAAAGGCTGGTGTGTCCTCTTCAGGCACCTGGGAGGGCTGTCCCCTCCCCGCTTTTATGGTCACCTTGATGCGGGCTGGATCGTGTCTACCTCAGTGGGACAGAGATGGAGAACAAAGAGGGAGCAGAAGCACTCTGCACCTGAAAAATGCCCTGGGGACTCTATAAATAGCCATTTTGCAACCCCGTCCAGATGTCTGCTGCTCCGAAAATAACAGAGTGTGTACATATCACCGTGATAGGCGTTTTTCAGAAGAATGTCATCTTCGTTACAACTAGCTAGGGCCCATTGTGTACCTTGAGAGGAAGCAAGATAGATAAATATTGGGGGAACGAGTGTGTGGGAGAGCTGTCAGGGCGAGTGAACATTAGGTGAAATGGATTGTGTTTTCTTGGTGGCTTTCCCCAAGCTCAGTAACAAGATTGCTCTAGGTCTGGGGTTTTTAGTAAGAGATTCCCCAGTGCCATTCATATGCATTGAATTCCTTCTAATTATTGTCACCTGGGGAAGGAAAGGTAGGTACAGAGTGAGAGAGCAGATTTCCTCTATGGGGGAGAGAAGGTGAGACTTCTGCCTTAAAGACACAAAATCAGCCATCTCGACCACTGGACACAGAGCAGAGGGGAGAAGGGAGATAAGCAGGCCTGTCAGGTGGCCTTCTTGATTTAAAGGACATGAGAGGAGGATTCAAGAATATTTGCCCCAGACTATAATTCTTAGACATTTGGGAGATTTCAACCCATTTGTTAATCTTTTGTCCATGAACTTATTGGAACTTGGCAACTTTCCTGTTTTAGTCATTGATGATTTTTATTGAGGTATAATTTACATACCATAAAATTCACCCATTGTGCATGTACAGTTCAATGAGTTTTAGCAAATGCATAGAGTTGTACAACCATCACTGAAAATCCATTTTAGAGCAATGGTTGTTTTTATTATCCTGTTTCTCTGAACAGTTAGGCTAAATGGTTATTGGAGGGAGTTGCAAGGTGTGGGAGGAAGAGGCACAACAGTCTGGGGAGGAGTAGAAACTTAAGAAATGGAGATGGTGGAGTGGCCTGGACAGGAAGTTTCCTTTGGGAAGAAATGACAAGAGCCAGCAGTTCCTACCGTGTATGCACAATAAACCGGGGGCCATGCTAACCTCGTCACATGAAAGATCACATTTGCTTTTAACAGTAACCCAGTGAGATGGGCAGTCTTATTATTCCCATTTTGCAGATGGAGAAACCGAAGGTTGAATCACTTGTACAAGGTCTCACTGCTAGAAAGTGGCTGAACTGGGATTTGAACCCTAACCTCTCTGCCTGCAGCGTTGCAGGCTCAAACCATTATACTAGGGGGCATGTGAAGGCTTTGATTTAGAATATAAACCACTGTAAGGTGACTTGAACTACAGAAGATCCTGACAGCACACTCAACCTCTCTCATTTTGTGACTTTTAACCCATCTGGGTTTATTAAAATGAAAACCGAGTCTCTACTACCAATTGACTCTAAGTCTCACCCGCCCCCTGGGCTCATTGTCATTTTGGCTTTGGCTCCACCTGGAAAAATAAACACCAACTGCTGGGCTTGTTTGCATTCCGAGGCTCCTGCTCTGACCCTCAGACATCAAAAGGCACCAAATGTCTGGTGCCTTCTCCTGTGCAGTGAAATAAAGGAACCTGAAAATCCACTGCCTTTCCGTAAACAGCCTGCCTGCCACAAAAGTAACAACAGTGTTTGACGAGGCCACTGTATTCCTTTCTCCCTTTCAAAACCAATCTTTAGATTGTAGGCCTGAAAACCAGGTGCCACTATCTTATAATGGGATGCCAGGGGTTAGAAACAGAATGCTACACACCACTTAACATGTGAAATATGATTTATCTGTCCAGGCATATCTGAAAAGAAAGGAAGAAAAAAACGCAACAACGACCCTTCTGTTGAGTTTTGAAATGTAAATGTTTGCTAATGCTTTGCAGAAGACAGCTTCACTTGGGCTGAGAGCTATGTGTAAAGAAACATTAAAATGCATCATTTGCTCAGGGCTAAAAGTCATCAGCTTGTGATATTAATGCCCTTTAGAAAATAATTTGTCGGCATGAAATCAGAGCATGCCTTGTGCAAAGGATTGGCTCTTGTCAATTTTCTCATGGCTCTACTGAGTTATAATTGCATTTAGATCTTGCCCAAAATGAAAGAGTTCCCTTTTTTTCCTCACTTCTTTTTTTTTGCTTGAAGAGAAGTAAGGGGGTTAACTTTGATTTCACCCGTGCGAGGGGCCCCTGCCCTGCTGGCTGGGATGAGCTGGTCAGCTAGAAGGTCACAGGTTGTTATTTCTGGCTGCTTCTCCATCCTCGGCCCCCAGGCTCCCCGCGGGGCCTGTGGGTCGAATGCTGGGAAAAGACAAAGGCTTAGGGGCACCTGTGAGAATGCCCACAACCGATTGGCTAGCTTTATTAAGGACATTTTGCTGCAAGTGACAAAAAGCTTCCTCAAGCTGGGTTAAGCAAGAAAACGGAAATGTTGAGGGACCCAGACATGGTCCACAGAGCCCAGGGGTGGGCTAAGGGGGAACTTTCATTCTCTTGGAAGTAGGAGCTCAATGCTGCCAAGACTCTCGATTCTCCTGGGTGTATCCAGGATGGGCTGAGGCCACTAGCTGCTCCTGGCATGGGGACAGCATGGGTGGGGGGAGGGGCTTGAGGGTGAGATGGAGGTAGGTGGAGAGACAGATGAAAAGGTTGGTTCCCGTAGCTCTGGCCTTTCCTTCCTGCCTCATATGAAGCAACCACTTTCTCCTGTGGTGTTCAGTGGAAGATTCCATCCTTTACAGTGATTTTGTTGTGAAAACTTGAAAATGACTGGACTAGATAATTCCTCGGCCTCCTCACAGATTCTACGGCTTTGAGGAACCTGCCTCCAGGAGACTGTGTAAAGCATCACACTGATACGCACAACAGACACCTGCCACACCTAAAGACTGAGTCATCTCTCCAGTACGTGGCCACTTCTGCAGCTCCGCCAGCACCGATCTGGTGTTGCGAGCCACTAGGGTAACAGAGGAAGCAGAATCAGACAGCAAGGCGCTGCTCCTTGTCTAATTGTCATTCTGGGTGGCTGAATATTCCCAGGCGTGTGGTTGATCACCCAAGGCATCTAGGCTTTTCTTTGTCCTTTCTTCCTTTAAAAATAAATTAAAATAAGCTTTTTAAAAAAATACATTCACATATTTATTTCATTAATTCATTCAATACATTTATTGAGAACCTCCTTAGGGGTTCTAGGATCTGGAGATAGAGCAGTGAACAAAATAGCATCAACGTGGTGCCCTTGTTCGTGAGGAGGTGACGATTCCTTCTCCGTTTGGTCCAGCAGGTGTGCTGCTGCCAGCCCCACCATCTCACTAGTGCCAGAGGCCATGGTCATTTTTCCTCATTAAGCTTAAGCACTGATCTTTAGCCAGCTATAAATAAATTTGAAAAGTTTGAGTAGTGATTCTCAGTGTGGTCTGGGAATGCCTATAGTTTCTGAGACCCTTTCTGGGGGTGCATCCAGTCTCATGTGTTTTTTTTAATACTAACTGAGGCATTTGACTTTTTCAATCTCTGTCAAGAATGTACAGTGGAGTTATTCAAAGGCTACACGATGTGTGATAGCAAAACAGATTGAATGGAGACGCAGATATATGAATTCAGCTGCCTTCTATGAAGCCAACCATCAAAGAGATTCGCAAACATACAGAACAGTGCCTTTCATCTCAATACATATTTTTTATTTTGGAACATATATTTTTCATAAACACCAAATTTATTATTAGCATGTTATGAGTTTATGTTAAGGTGTGATGAGTTCATTGTTTTTTTTAAATGAATTGATGTCTTTTAAAAAATATCTTGATTTTAATTTCGAATACGGTAAATATCAGTAGTTATAAACCACATAAGCGAAACTCTTGGGCAGGGGTGTAATTTTTGAGAAGGTAAAGGGATCTTGAGACCAAAAGTTTGACAACTGCTGATTTAGAGATAATGGGTGCTGTTCACACGTAATGTGTCAGTGTTCACAGAAGCAATAGAAGTTATTTAAATCAGTGGTCCCCAACCTTTTTGGCACCAGGGACCGGTGCTCCTATGAGAATCTAATGCCTGATGATCTGAGGTGGAGCTGAGGCAGTGATGCTGGCACTGGGGAGCGGCTGCAAATACAGATGAAGTTGTGCTCACTCACACCGCTCACCTCCTGGTGTGCGACCTGGTTCCTAACAGGCCATGGACCACTACCAGTCCATGGACCACTACCAGTCCGTGGCCTGGGGGTTAGGGACCCCTGATTTAAATACAGAAAGGGCTGAGGAGAATCTGGGTCTGCCTTCTTTCCTAGGTGCATGTGGGGAAGGAACTAAAGAGTATAGTGTAGCAATTAAAAGCTGTTTCTGGAAACAGCAGACTAGGGGGCCAATCTTGGATTTGCGTTCTGCTTCTCGGGAAATGAGCCAGGTGGCCATATTAAGGAGGCATGAGAGAGGCCGAAGGGAGACAGGCGTGAGAGCAGAGCTAGCTGGACCAGGGGTTACTCGTTTAACAAAGCAGGCATGCTCCAAGCAGCCATCTCTGCAATGCTCTCTCTTGTCTGTTTTTTCTCTGACTCAGCCACGGGCAGGGCCAGCGAGGGAATGGGGAGAAGTTTAACGTGGCTTGAGATGAAATGAGGTGGAAGACTCTCTCCCAGGCTGGTGCTGAATTCCTTCTGGTGATCAGTGAGTCTGGGTCGGCCTGCTGGTTAGAGCTGGTAACCACTCTGGCTGGAGGTAGGCTGGAATGTATCAGACCCAAGCATCAGAGACCCATCCCACTTTCCTGCTAGGAAAAGACAGTGAGAAGCTAGGGAAGGAAGTCATGGAGGAGAGGGTGAACAGTGTGACTCTGGGACAGACAGCTCTTAACAAGAGTGGGCAAGGCTGTGAGCTTCTGGAGGGCGGGCATCATACATAATGATTTCCCTGGCTCTTGGCAGAGTGCCCCACAGGATGAATGATGGGTGGATGGATGGATGGACACGTAGCTACAGCTTATAGGGAGCCCAGTCAGTTTTCCAGTTCCTGTTGCCACTCTTAGCACCCTCTTCCTCACCCAGGGTACACATGCCAGCACCTGGTCCTCCAGTCTGCAGTCATTGCCTATGAATTTAATCCCATGAAGATGCCTTGCTGAACAAGCTTCCTTTCTCAAGGGTGTTGGAGTTTTAAAAAGAGATGATGACGAGGGCAATGCTTTATCCAGATTGGTAATTCTCTAATGCAGTTTTGTCTGTTTCCTCAAGATGTTCCATAAAACTTTTGATTAAATCTTTTGTCGAATGAATTTGAGAAACCTGGGACATTATAGTTCCTTCCTGAAGATGTAAAATGCATATCAGAGTATTAAAGGTTCTGAAAAGTCTCGGGAGTTAAAAACAACCTGTTTGATTTTTTTAAAGTCTTATTTGAAGTGTGATTTACATACAATGAAATTCCCTCATTTTAAGAGTGCAGTTCGATGAGTTTTGGTAAATGTGTATACTTAGGTAACCAATGGCACAATCAAGATATGGGACATTTCCATCGACCCCCGAACCTACCCATTGACCCTTTGTAGTTAGTCTTCTCCCCAAACACCTAACTTTAGGCTACCACTGATCTATTTTCTATAACCATAGTTTTGCCTTTTCTAGAATTTCTCATAAATGGAATTGTACAGTAAGTAACCTTTTATACCTCTGGTTTTTTCCCCTGAGCATGTTTGTTCATTTGTTTATTTTTTCGAGGCTCAATCGTGTTTGTATATTGGCAGTCCTTTTTTATTGTCAAGTCGTGGTCCATTGTATAGATGGACCACTGTTTGTTAATCCACCTGCCAGCTGATGGGCATTTAGGTTATTTCCAGTTTTGGGTGTTGAAGAAGTAAACAGCTATGGATATTTGTGTACAAGTGCTCGTGCAGACATATATTTTCATTTCTTTTTCTTCCTTGTATTTGATCGAGGACACTTAAATGAACATATGTTAATGAATATTCCGAAGACCAGTTTGGGAAACAGTTTGAATGGGAGGCCTGTCGATACCATCTAGGCTGCGCTGCCCTTGCATCCATGGGCAAAACCGAGATTCCTCGGGCCGGGGCCCTTGCTAGGCGGTCATTCAGAAAGGCGAATGGGGTAATTCTAGGTTTCCCAGGCAGAGCTCTTGAGCTGGGCGTGGCGAATCAGCCTCAGAACTGTGTTGTCTTATCTAGCAGGAAACTCAGACCATCAGCATCTCTGTTATCTCTGGTCTCCCCACAGTGGAGAAGCAGCGACTCTGGTCTCCAGCCAGCCTCTGTGTCCCTTCTCACTGGCTCTGAGTAAAGATGGAGAGGTCCCTCTGCAGTTGCTATCATGAATGCCATCATTCTCATCAGCAGATGGTGGCAGAGAGAGGCTGATTGAAAACTCCTGTAGCACATAGAACAAAAACCAGCCAGAGGAGCCCGTAAGGTAAACGATATCATTGTCAGACAAATAAAGAGAACAGCAGCTACCCTACCATGGCAAGAACCAGGGCTGGAGCTGCCTTGTGGGGAAGCAGTTCTCACCCAGGAGCGAGGGAGCTGACAGCTCAGCAGAGGCTCCTATTGACCTCACCTGATGAGAAGAACAGTTTGAGGGCCCTGGGCTAGGTTTAGCGTTTACATGTTTAATGAGCATCCTGACTTTCTTTTGTTTGTTATCGGACTGCCTTGCCAGACTTTCATGATTTTTAAAGTTTGTTGATCAATTAAATTGGAAACGGATCCTATTTCACACCTTTGGATGGTCCCTAAGGTGTGGAACTCACCTTACTTGGGCTGCCAGCTTCATAAACGTGGGGCTGAGGCTGCAGGAGACATGTGCCATTTGCAGTCAGAACCAAGAATTTAAAACCTCCCATCCTTGCTTTAGCTCCACTGGCTTCTCAGTCTGCACTAACATCTGGAGAAGAACAGAGAAGAGACAGCTCCTTCCTGTAGCCACATTCCATGGGTGTTCTGCGGTTTTCTGGAAGGAGCACGAGCTTCCGGAATTAGACTTGGGTTCCAACCCTGGCTGTGTCACTGATCAGCTAAGGCCAGCCTCCTTGACTGTGACTTAGTCTTCTTGTCTGTAAATGGGGGAAAGTACCTACTTCAGAGGTGTCAAGGGCAGTGTATCAGATATATTGTCTTCTGTGAATAGCCGAGTGCCTGGAGCATATCAGGTGTATAATCCATAGGGTTCACAACCCCAACACCTGGACTCTCCCCTGTACATCTCCCCAGCGACAGTGTGAGCCTGGCCGACAGCAAGGAGGAGAGTGCTTGGGGAAAGTGATGCTTCTTCTACCAGAAATTCTTACTCAGAATCTTAGAAGCCTAGAACCCCACACTGGAGGTGGCTTTCCAAAGTGCATGCTGAGTGGTCATCTGACTTTCCCCAGAACACCTTCAAAATGATGCAGTGGGTGAGGGCATGTCTCCATCACTTGGGCTAGTTCCTTAACCCCTCCCCGCCTCAGTTTCCTCATCTGTAGAGTGGGAACTGATAACACTAACCTAGTGAGCTGGTTGTAAAGAAAAGGTAACACATGGAAAGTGCCTAAAGTGGTCCATGGCAAGAGAAGCCCCTCCATAAATGCCATCTTTAGAGACTTGCCTTATTGTGTATAACCTTTTCAGTGCCCAGGAACTCGCTGTGGCCGGTTACTCCCACACCTGCCCTGGCACCTTGGTCCAGTAAAGGAAGCTCTCCTGGTATTCACAAAATTTCCACTTGAGAGTCTACTTATTATCCTTCTGAGACTCCCGCCCCTTCCTGACCCCCAGAGAGTGAGCATCTGTTCTCTGGGTCTTTTTCTTTGTCCTACTTAAACTAACATCTTATACCCAAGAGACTATTATGAGGTCAAACGGTCCGAAATTGCCACTTTGTCCATCAGAGACTGCTGAATGTCAGCGATTTCGTATGGCTCAACCAAACATAAGGTCATGGAAGCAGCACTGCCTTTGGGCCCCTGGAACCACAATCACCACAGTCATTTTGAGCACCTGATTCCGGGGCCTTGTTCCTGGTTGAGGGGGATGTCCAGGAATCCGCATATTTAACAAGGCCTTCACTGACAGCCTTCACTAGCCTGGGAAGCAGGACACACAGGTTCGGCGAGCAGTCCTGCGTCTGGCTGGCCACACCACCTTGGGCAAGTCCCTTCACGTCTTTAGATCTCAACTCTCTTAACCCCCATAGGGGCGTTTCCAAAGGAGGGGGTCTCTCAGATCACTTCCAACCTGGAACTCCTATGGTTTTATTTAGTGGTGCCTGCTGGGAGCTGAAGGTCACAAAAAATGTAGCCGCAAACTGCAAGAGTTCTCCAGTTGGGGAGAAGCAATGGAGCAGAGTGATATCATGAGGAAGATAATGCAGCATCATGGTAGAAGCGAGTTCACTGGGAAATGAAGGCTTAACTGCAAATGTAGATTACTGCAGTGGAAGCTCTGAAGATGGGAAGCCACTGTGGACAGGGCGGGCGTCCTGAGGGAGGGGGCACTTTGAGGAAGGTGTTGGGTCCAGAGGTGGCAGATCCTCCTTATGTCATTTCTCTGTGGTATCCCCAGCTCACTGGCTCCCAAAATTTCAGCCACCTTAAGGTGCTTCATTTGTTCACTTGCTCATTCATTCATCCATCTACCCATTCATTATATTCGCTAATATATATTCGGGTGCTAATATATAGCAAACAAGATAAAATCAGTCCCTGTCCTTATGGAGCTTAATAATGTAAGGATCAGTCAAGACGAATCAAAACAGGAGATGTAGCACTGTGCTGAGAATTAAAATAGGATGAAACAACAGTGACTGATTTCTTGGTTTGGTGGAGTGTTGGCCAGAGAAGGCCTCTTCAAGGACACGATGTGTAAGCTGTGATCGGAAAGTCAAGAAAGAGCCAACCAGGACAAGATGCGGGGACAGAGTGCTCTAGGCAGAGGGATCTGCCAGCACAAAGGGTTCGAGGCGGGATTTAACCAGAACAAAGGAAAGGCAGTGTGGGAGGCATGATATAAGCGGGGTGGTACACGGTGTTCCAGGTGGAGTAGGCAGGGTCAGAGGGAAAGGGCTTTGTTAACCAGGATGAGGAGTTTATGCTTTATTCTAAACGCAATGGGGAAACATGGAACGGCTTTAAGCAGAGGAATGTAATTGACTTATGTTTTTGAGAGAGCTCTCTGGCTACAGAATGAAGAATGATTGTAAGGAGGCCAACGTGGAGACGAACTGTGTGATGAAGATATGGCAGCAGTTCAGATGAGAGGTGATGGTGGTGTAGACTGGCGGAGGAGCTGGTGAACAGTGCACAGATATTTAAATACTCGGGAAGGAGAGGGTGGCATAGAGATACCCAAGAAGGTAGGAGAAGGTCTCAATATTTAAGCGATGTTTCTCAAACATCTTCTTCCTGCCTTCCTAGGGAATGTTGTGCCTTTAATCAATTCAGCAATGATTTTTTAAAATTAATTAATTTATTTTAATTAGTTTCAAGTATACAATACATCGGTTAGACATCTATATAGTTCATAAAATGATCCCCCCAATTGCTCCCTCCCTCCCTGGCCCTCCACCTAGCCCCAGCAATGAAGGGGTAGCAGTGGACTGTTGCTAGAGGACTGTGGAGGACATGCCCTACTCTTGCATCCCACCAACTGCTGCACGGTTTTGTGTCCTATTTCACAGTTCCTGTGAATGAGGGACTAGGGTACCTGCCCAAGTAATGAGCAGCATTCCTTAATACAACCCAGTGTGACCTGCTGAATCTTGTTCCTTGCTATTTTGACCCCTCCAAACACATTTTGAACCCATGTTTATAAAAAAAAAGTCATTTTGATCAGAATAACAAAAACATTCATTTTTGTCAAAAAATAATTTTATGGAGCAAACTATTAAGTAATTTCTTGATCATTTTCTTTTACTATCTGATGCAGCTAAAATTTTCCAATCATTTTGGTTTTCGTTTCGATTTTTATTATGAGAAATTCTATTCTACATGTAGTACAATAAATATTTGATTCATCACTCAGGTTTTGTTTTTTTTGTTTTTGTTTTTTTTAAATTTATGTTCGTACCATTTCAAATTTTGGCTTTTGCCATAATGATTTTATTTTTTTCAGGTTCAGTTTTCTCAGAGTTGATTTTGAAAACTTAAATTTTGTCCAGAAGATGTGATTCTTTAGTCACGTTTTAATTACAATGAAATTTATCATGTGTACTTTTAGCCACTGACAGTTTTATTTTCTATTCTGTATTTTCAACCAGTAATATCTCGTATAAGTTGGAA
>NW_011888870.1:5088645-5093038 GCF_000151845.1 Pteropus vampyrus | reverse complement strand
AATTACAATGAAATTTATCATGTGTACTTTTAGCCACTGACAGTTTTATTTTCTATTCTGTATTTTCAACCAGTAATATCTCGTATAAGTTGGAAAGAACTGATAGTTGTATTTATATCCTGGCTAGCGTAATGAGGATTATATGAGCTATTGTGTCAGATATATTGGCTTTGTTCTTGTACGTGGGCAGCACAGGTGGGTGGTGAGTACCCAGGCTCTGGGGTCAAGTATGGTTTCAAATCTTGGTTTTGCCACCTTGAAGTTTGGCAAACTTGGGCCTCGATTTCTTCATCTTAAAATGGGAATGATGGTAATGACATCATCTAGGTGGCTGCTGCTGTGAGATTTGAACCAATGAATGTATAGCAAGCACTTGTCACTCTGCATCAGTAAATGAACCTAATTCATTATCTGACAAAGGCAGGATCTGGCCACACATCAGGAAAGCCTGAGAGGGTGGAGTTTACGTCAAGTGTCCCATGTCCCTTTTGTACTGCTTTCCATTTTACTGTCTGCTTCTATCTCTCCCAGAAGCCTCTTGGGTTCTCAGTCCCACTGACTAAGGTTTCTCAAAATGTGATCTACAACACAGTCAATTTGGAAAGTTGTTAAAATGCAGATTCCTGGATACCTAGACTCTTTTAGGGTGGCCTATGCATCTGCATTTTAACACACTCCAGGTGTTTCTGATGTACACTGTGGTATGAGAGAGACTGAGACCTCAGCTCTTAGCTGTATTTCAAAAGTAGAGTGGAAAGTGATCTGCTTCACCTGCCAGGCCAGGTGAACTAACCCTGGGCTGCTCTTTTTAAACAATGGCTTCTGGTTGGTGAGCACCCAAGAAAGGCTGGGAGATCTCCACCACCTTTCCTGGGCTCCTAGGGTCTGAAAGCCATCATCTGTATCAGACTAACAGTTGTGACCCTTCCCATAATTTTAATTGAAGCTGAATAGCAGCGATTCTATCATTTGGAGCTGTCTGGGGTTAATTCTAGTAAAGTTACACCATGACCAATGAGTGCTTTGGTTTCACCTGAACAGGTTACTGACAATGTAAAACAAATCAATGCACCCGCGTCCAGTATGAATATGTCCGAGCATCACCTTCTCAGCTCTCTACTTGTATTCAGTCAGAATTCACAGGGTCTACAACCTGCGAGCTTCTGGTCCCATGACGCAGCAAGAGACATGCAGATTCTTTCGAAGGTCAAGTCTGCAACAGGAAAAGTGTTGGCAGAGTACTATGCCATCCTTTGCCTCCAGCTAAAGTTGACACCCTAATCCATTGCTGCCCACTATCAACAAACCCAGGGGTCTAGAGAGCTGATATTCTACCTAAAGTCACATGGTTTAGACATCTTCTGTGCCAGTTGGTGAATAGCTGCTCAGGGTTTTCCTTGGCCCTCTCCACACTGACCCAGTAACTAGAGAGTTAACATCCAAACCAGAAGGGGGTCTGGAAGAGTCCAGCTGTTAGGGTTAGGGGTGGGGGTTAGTGCAGAGGCTGGTAGAGCTGCTGCAGCACTATTGCTATCCTCTGTGCTGATTGGTGAGTGCTTAAATATTTTGAATATCACCCTGGGGAGGCTAAAGAATCTTTCTCAGTACAATTCTGCAGGCGGTCATCACCAATTGATCAAAGTTGGTAGTTTAGATAAATTCTATTCACTGTTCATAGATTAAGGTCTTGCCTCCCCTAAGGGTATGTACCTGGTTTTAAACTGGAGGTGAAAGAACCTGGCAGGGCTGGGCTTCTAATGCCGTAACTCCAAGTACTGGATTTGGATAGAATTGGGCGCTGGTGGCTTCAGATCTCATTCCCTGAGCTAGGGGTGGCTCTGCCCCTTGATCATGATGTAGGCAGCTTGTCCAGGCCTGCACTCAGCCTTGGCAACCTCCAGCATAGAAGCCTGAGTGTCAATGGTTTCTCTGCCACATGTTTTCATTTTTGTAAAAATTAAGGGACCTGTGCTGCCTATAGATGGCAAACGGAGCTCAGCATCTGAACAGCATGACTTGGGTCCTTAAAAATACTGAGTAAAAGTAATTCTGCCGTATTAATATATATATTTTTTCATTTTTCATAAGTAGCAAAGTGCTCCCAGATTTAAAATGAATATGGTCACGCTACCACCAGTGAGAACTGGTGGGGGTGCCGTGAAGAAGAAGAGCTTTTAGGAACATGGAGCAGAGAGAGGAAGGAGCAAGTTAGTGTCTTTGGGATAAATGACTATGTATGAATTGGATGGTCCAGAAGGAAGACTTTGGTTCCTTACCCCAGCCCCCTTCAAGGGCTGCTGGCACTGTCCGAGCGGGATGGGCAGTAATGATTTGTTTTTGTAGGATCTTTTTGTTTGTGATGAAAGACTTTCATAGTTGCCACACCTCTCATTTTTGTCAGTAAGAGAACTGAGGTCCAGAGGAGTTAACTGACTTTCGCAAGACCACACAGCTAGCCCAGGACAGATGCAGAGTCCACAGAATCCTGACCACACATTCTGTTCACTTTAGACAACTTGTCAATGGAATTTATCCATTTCTAGATAGCCCAGAGGTATCATTAGGAACACTAATTGCCATGAAATGTTGCAATGCAGGGCTGGCTGAGGTTTGCTCCAAAACTAAATGGCCTCGTTTAATGCTGTTTTGGGGTTCGCTCCTGGTACTTCTTAGGTCTTTCTTCATCGTCGTCAATCTCTCATTGTGCCTGTTTCAAATAAATCTTCTAAACTCGATTTCCCTACACAGTTGACTGTGAAAGTATGTTAACAATTTAATTTTACATGATCTCCCGCATGGCTGCTGGAAACCTCACGGGCACAGTCTAATCTGCCCCCTCTGTCTCTTGCACATTCTCAGGGCCCTCTGCACCTCTCCTGGTGCATGCGTTCTTCTAGGAGCTCTGCCTGGCCTCCTGAAAAGCGCAGGGTCCAAATCCCACAATGACCACTGTGACTATAGACAACTTTCTTAGCTTCTCTGCGCCTGGGTTACCTGTACCTCTTTCAAGGAGAGTACCAACGGCCTGCAGAGTTGTCTTTTAACAAAGGCTAGTTTCTTCTCTTTGTTTAGAAGCATGTTCCACCTCTTGCCTTATATTATGGCTGGTTACAGGGAATGTCAGTAGTCTCTGATAGGATTCAGGGTTCTTGAGGCTGGTGGCTATGTTTCCTAATTCCGGGCCCTTCTGTGCCAAGCGTAGACATGCTGCAGGCTCTCCATTAATGCTTGTGGAGTGGAGAATATTATGAGTCAGTAAGTTCTGACCCGAGGCAGCTGGAAATGGCTGTGTTCTCTCCTGCAGGCTCTGGGGCAGAAGCGTTGGAGGCCCTTCTCCCTTCTCTGTGTCCTAAGAGCTTTGACCTCCACAAAGACAGGGCATCTCTGTAAGTTAGGACATCTCTTTGTAAAGTGGCCCTAGGGCAGAGAGTCCTTCTCCCAAGAGAGAATCAGACTCTGGGACCCTCTTCAGAGCCCATGCAAAATGAGCCAGGCTTCTCCTTCCCTAGGGGCACAGCAAATGGTGCAAAGAGTTCTCAAGGTGGCACTTTGAGCGGCTCTGTGTTTCATAGCCTTTGGGCAATCTCTTCATTCCTTTGCAGCCTGTTCACTTGTCAAATCAAGAGCCCCTGCCCACTCTCTACACGGCTGGCTGTGCGGATGAAGACAGGGGCTGGAGGAGAGAGAAAGATGAGGTGAGAGAAGCCCAGTAATGGAGATGAGAGAGTGAGACTGGGGGCCCCAGAAAGGAGACATGGACAGGAGCTTGGCTATGCTCTCTCCATCTGGGTTCCTTAAGATGCTGCTCTTTCTGCCAACAAATCTCCTTTCTCCTCGAGTCATTCCCAGTGGGAGTGGTGCCTCTGGTCAAAAGGATCCCAGCTAATTTCTTCCTTAAATAACCCATGGCAGTCACGTGGTAAGTTTCTTGAGGGCGGGAACCACCTTTGTGTTCTTCTGCTCCATGCACAATACAGGGCAGGGCAAGTAAGAGATGCTGGAGGCATAGTGATTGCTCATTTTATGAATGATAAGCCTGGGTAGCACCCTGCTGGGCACAGGGAGTGGGTTTGTCCCAGAAATGTCAACAACTATTAGACTATTTCATGCAGAGAGGCACAACCTCTGTTTTTTTTCTCTCTCTCTCTCTCTCTCTCTCTGTGTATTCCTGAGTCTAGTCTTCTGAGCGTGTCATAAACCCCATTTATGGTGTGTTCTGCAGCGCTTTTGCAAACACAGGAAAATCCATTTGAATCCAATATTCTCAGATTGCCCTGTTCATTTAGTAATTAGAATATATTACCCTCAAAGATTGCTCAAGCCTCCTGCTTTCTTGGTTCTCCGCCTTCTCTGAGGCTCCTTCAGATGCTGCTAGTGAGACATTTGGCTAAGG
>NW_011888870.1:5078444-5087595 GCF_000151845.1 Pteropus vampyrus | reverse complement strand
TAAAATGCTTAGTGTGCTTGGTACACAGTATTTATTATTATTAGTGGTTAAAAGAATGGACTTTGGTGGCAGAAAGATTTGGATTTGAGCCTTGGCTCTGCCGCTTACCAGCTCCGAGACCTTGGGCAATTGTTTCTAAGCCTCTGTTTCCTCATCTGGTATTTGTAGATGTCTTTTATCTCCTAGGGTTATTATGAGCATCAAATCAGACAAGCTACATAGATGCGTAAAGCACTTAGCATGGTGCCTGTCATAGAGAAAATACTTAATCAATGTTATTTTATTATCTTGAGAGCTACTCTAATTTAACACCATTTATTCAAAAACTATTAGTGAAGCCTGTGCTAAGTGTGGGCTTGATACTGGAATGAAGTTTCTTCCCTCCCTCATGAAGAAGCATGCACATCTTTTCTGTTTTGGGAGAAGATTTACTTCTTCTACCCTAGTCAGAACATTTGAATATCGCACAAAAAAATCTGGAGAAGAGACTAAGGTGAGTCATCTTGAATCTCCAAAAGGAGATTTGGCTTCGGGAGTGAGAGCTCCTATGAGGAGGTCCCAGCTATAGAGCAGTCACACACATGGGACCCAGGACTGGAACTGATGGGCTATGTAGACATGGGCACTTCTAGGGTGGCCACCTGTCCTGGTCTTTACCTGCCTCCCTGATGTTATTAACTGTGCCCCTTTTCACCTGGAAGCTGTCCTGGGCTAGATGTTAAATTATATGATTTCTCATACGCGACCTACTTAAGAAAAACACACACCCCTGTAGCTGAAAAGAGTGTGGCTGGAAGTACCACTTGGCCACGTCTGGCATTTGGAAAGGGTGACAGGCATCTTGCTGATGCCAGGAGACGGGGCTTCTCTGGGTGTTGTCAGGGGGACCCCAGGGGGCGAGAGCCATGGAGAGAACATCTCCTTTCCTCTCCTGGGAAAGTTATGGATACTTATTTTTTCCTCTCTTTTTCCAGGTCAGCACACATTATGGGAATTTTGTCATTTTCTTAGATTCTGAAAATGAGTGGCTACATGCCAGAGCGAGGGCAATGAAGAGAGGCCAAATTACAATGACAGCTGAACAACAAAATCTCATGTAACACACACAAGCAACCAGCCCCAAAGATAAAACTTCTGGCCTTAATTTGAATCCTCTCCTCTCTTGGTTGTTTGCTGTTAGTGTTGTCATTGGGGGAGGGACAAGGTGGTGGGTGGAGACGTTTGCAGCTGTCCCTATGTTCTCACACCTGTGTTCTGGCTCAGTACTCAGGGCAGGGAAGAGAATGGTGCCATGGGGAGGAGGCACTGGCTGAATATTTTGGAGCAGTGTTTGCTAAGACTCTTATTAAAATATAATTAAGTATAAAAAGCCATATAGAGATGTCCCAGGATTTCTACAAAGCTGATGTGTTGATTTTATTAGCAAGACAAAAGATATTTTTTACAAGAGTAATTAGACGAAGTAAATAGTAAATCGTGATTATTGCACCAGGTCGTTTTCTAAGTGTTTCACATATATTTACTTATTTAATTCTCACAACAGATCTCTAAGTTGGAGACACTATCATTATCTCCAGTTTTCAGGTGTGAAAACCGAGGAGCCGAAATGTTAAATAACTTGCCCAAGGTCATCTGGCCAGCCAGTGGTAGATTCTACTTCTGCTCTCAGGCTTCTGAGGCTAAGCTCTTAACCAAACCCCATATCACTTACTGGGCTGAAAGTTGGCTTGGGATCAGGAAATTGAGGCACAGAAAGTTAATTAATTTGCTAAAGTCACACAGCTAGGAAGTAAGAGATGAGGACTCAAACTCAGCTTTCCCTAGCTTTAGAGACTATCCCTCAGCAGTTACGAAAGCTTTTCCTTTTTACTTTGTTGGGTTCTTTAAAGGACTGTTGTAAAAATCAAGCAGGGCAAGGTATGTGGGTACATTTAGCCAACTGTAAAGCGCCATTCAATAACCATTCATAAACTAGATGTGAGGTCTGGAGGGGAAACAAGAATAACTCACCTGTGTTCAGAGGAACCTCGGGAAGAGACTGCAGAAGAGAGACCCACACATTTGCAGTAAGGAGTTTGAGCAGCAGACATGTGAGATGTTAAGAAAGTCAGGTGGGATCTTAAAACCAGGCAGCGTAAAAGAGGGGAGCATTTCTTTTCTGGTGCTAAATGATAAAGCCAAGAGACCCAGCCCTCATATGTGTGACCGTAGCTCAGAGAACACAGTGCTAATGAACAGCATCATCAACCACAACAATAGCAAGTTTGAGCCAAAGACATTCCGTGTCCTTCCTCTCACCAAACTTTCTTCAAGCTGCTTCCGAGCATTTCCCCAGGTTATTGGCTCTTTCCAGACACCTCTGCAGAAGGGTCCTAATTTGCGTCACCATATGGAAATCTTTATCTTGAGCTACACAGCTCCCTGAGCTGTAATATGCCTACAGAAATGCGCTTTCTGTAGTTTGAAAGCGGCAAAAAGACTGACAGCTCCTTCCCTCCCAATTTTCGCCCCTCTTCCCCAAATCCCGGCATCTGCTAAAGGCCCAGTGTTTTCCATGGGGGCAAAATATGCCTGTCTTTCTCTTCAAGATGACTTATTGTACATTCTTTTCATCTGCTCACAGTCTGATTTGAATATGAATCCATAGAACACAAGCATCCAGCACTCGGAAGAATTATAACTTTGTTATATTTTGCCCAATCGCAACAGTTGTCTTATCATTCTTCCCTGCAAAGGAGACTAAATGACAATGTTTGGAAAGATGGCGACATTAATCACGTGCGAAAGTGATTTATTTTTAATCCGCCACGCGCGCGGCTGTCCTCAAGTTATTTGTGAATACATATCAAGCCCAAACTTTGAAATTTTGATAATTGGTGTCTTGCAATTGCATTATTTCACCCTTTCTTTTGAGTCTGATGTGTGTGGAAAGTTTCCCAAATGTATATCCAGTAAATGAACCCCCGACTCAAAGATAGGCACAGTAAAGTAAAGCCTCAGTTATTCATTTATTTAATGAAAATTTATTGAATGTCTTCACTGTGTCAGGTACTGTATGAGGTGCTGGGATACAGTAATGAACAAGGATAGAATATCTGCTCTTGAAAACTAACTGGCTAGTGGAGCAGAAGTCAATGAAAAAGCAAATAAAGATGTTTTACACATTGCAATAAATACTGGGAGCAAAACGAGTGGGGTTCTTGTGAAAGGAAACCATGGAAGGGAAAGGAGCTCAGCAAGGAAGCTCCTGGCTGCCCAGCCCAAAGACCTCAATTTGCAGGTGAGAAAAGTCAGGGATGGGTAATTTCCCCCCATCTTGTACAAATCGTTCCTAGCAGACAGACAGCTAAAGCAGATGCTTTCTATCAAATGATATACTATTAGATCTAGTGGTGAAATCCACTATCCTTTTGTGGTGAGTTTCCTGGGAGGATTTGTCTTAAGAGGATTTGAACCTTCAGATCCTTAAGTTAACGCATTTACGGAGAAATGCTGGAAAGCGTCCTGGTACTCCTCTGTTTTGTAGTGCTAAGGCCAGATGCTGGGGAGGTATGGATTCTTCTCTCTCCTTTCAGACATGAACTCAGGATTCTTGTAGTGAAATTCACTCTCATGCATCGAGTAGAGGAGGCTCCTAAAGTCTGGACCCAAAGTCTGTTGGACCCAATATCCAGGTGACTTGTGCCAAAAAGGAACTGAGGTGGTACCAAGCTAAGAAGCAGGAAACCAGGATAGCAAAGGACCGACGAAGTAGGGAGAGGGGTCCCCTCAGTTTGCTCAGCATGCACTTAGCCCAAGGGACTGTAATTCGAACACACTAGTAAAGATTCTCCCCCCAACCCTGCCCCCATTTGCTTGTGTCACCTATTTCTGCTTATAGTTCCCTTCCATGTGGGAATCACTGAGGATGGGACTGACTCTGGTTATCTTTGTGGTTTGGTCCTGCCTCACAGGTTGCAGTTATCTAGCAACTTGTTACAAAGCTTTGCGGTATCATCTTTGAACTTGTCTTAGGTACCACACACCCTTCCACCCTACACTGTATTGTTAGAACACTTGTAAAGGGCAGTAAGATCTCCTTTGATCAAAAAACCCTCAGTGGTCCCCTATGGAATTTTATACTAAGAACAAGCTTGATATAACAAGTGTTTCAATTTTCTGTTGCTCTGTAACAAACTATCCCCAAATTCAGTAACTTAAAATAACAATTCATTACTACCTCTCATGATTCTGGGATTGATGGGTTCAGCTAGGTGGTTCTTGCTTGGCCTCCCTCATCTGGTTGCAGTTAGTAGGAGTCAACTGAGGGCTTCTTTGTTCACATGGCTGGTGCCTGGGCTGTTCAGGCTGGATCAGTTGGGGACTGGTCAGTCATCTCTCTCTTCACATGGTCTCTTCACGGGGCTAGCTTGGGCTTCCTCATAGCATGGTGGTCATAGTGTAGGCAAGGTCACTGGCTTCCCCAGAGGACAGGAAGTGGAAGCTGCCAGTCTTTTACGGCCTGAACCTGGAAACTGGCATAGTCACTTCCTCCATGTTCTATAGATCAAAGCAGTCACAGAGACCATCCATATTCAAAGGCAGGGGACATTGACTCTCATCTCTTGGTGGAATGAATGTCAGAGAATTTGTGGGCATCTATAACCTCGCAAATCTACTGCCTCTTCCATACTAGGACCCTTAATATATATAAAGAAAGCAAACGCGTTTCCACTAAGTTTGTTCTTTATAGGCCATTCTTATTAGTTATTTGAACCTTCAGATCACTCACATCCTTCCCAACTCCCATATGCAGTCCAAATTGTCAGAATGCCCTTCAAGACCTGGCATCTAGGACTTGATTCATTATCCCAGATATGGTGTCCCCATACAAAGCATAGTGACTATGTCTCTGTTTTGGAAAATGTAATTCTACACATGCAGTCTAACACTGCATTCCTATTGTTTTTATCAGCTGCATTATGCTTTTGATACATATTAAGCTAAAATGACATTTTTATTATAAAAAGTAATTGCAGCAAATGTATAAAATATGAGGAAAACACAAAGGAGAAAATAAGATCACCTGTATTCTCACCACTGAGAATTAACCACTGTTACCTTTTGAGTCTTTTTTCTATTAGTATCTGTCTGTGTGTGTGTATTCTGTAAATTGGTTTTTATCCACTTAAGAAAATGTTGTAGGCATTTTCCCCATGTCAGGAATTATCCTTCTGCATTATCATGCATAGCGATGGTATCATATTTTACTTTGTGGTTGATTGAAACACTTCACCTTTTCTGGATGAAATGAAGTGGAGCCAGGTCTTCTTCCCACTGTACTTGTATAATTGATTAAAAAAAAAAACTTAAATGTGAGAATTTACCTTTTTATTAAAAATCATCTTGTTGCTTTTTAAGTAAATTTTTGCAGCCTGTTATAATCTTTTAAGGCCTGATTTCATCAACAAATCTCTCCCAGGTTTATATGATTTTAAAATCAATAAATATCAAACTCACCGGTAAATCATTTAAAATAAGGTAGAGCCTCATAGCATTCCCTTTGAGATCACCTTCTAGATTTCATTACTCCATTGATCAAACACTCTTTGGCTCTGTTTAATTAATCATCTTAGCTGTACTATCATGTGGCTTGTTTCTCCATTTGAGAACAAGGATTTTCAAAAACAGGAAAAAAATAAAAGACTGCCCGTCACTTTGCCACTCAGATACATTGTCTGTCACATTCCCTTTTATGTCCATCTTATACTTTTATTGAAGAAAGGAGATTGGAGTGGCTTGGTATAACTTGTTCTTTTTGAACCCATGCTATTGTTTCTAAAAGAAAAGAAATTGGTCAAATACTAAAATTCAATTCAAATTCCTTACTACTCATGAATGTATAGGTTGGACCTGAAGGTCATAATCTTGAGATAGCCCTGAATTTGGAAATTAAAAATAATTCTTTTTTTTTTTCAGACTGTTTCTTTGTTATTGTTGTTTCTCTCTGTCATATACAATCAATGGTGAATAAATAGGACTAATTAGTCCTCTCAAAAGATATTTAATTGAAAAGAGATTTAATTGATAACACGTTAGAAAAATGTTTTCAAAAACCAACTGTTTAATTTTCCAAGGATTAAATACAACTCATTGGGGGGTAAATAATAAAATTTATTTTTTAAAATCCAGATTTTTTTCCAATTCTCCAAAATCCTTCAAAGAGTGTCCCCAGTGGCTTGGCATTCTTATCTGTAAGCCCTATATATACATTTCAATGCAGCTCAGTTGGGACAAACGATCTGGACTCATTCAAGACAGTGACAAGCTTTCTTCTCTTTCCTCACGTATCTCAGATTTCTGAATCCTGAAAAAATGCTGTCCCACCCTCTCTGCACGAAGATTGTTTTTCCTTAAATGATGGAAGCAAAATAGAAGCTGAGAGGCTATTCTTTCTATCTCCTGTTTCCATGATATCTTCTTCACGTAATGGATCCATTTCTTTCCTCTCTAACCTACCTGAGAGTTTGCTCATCTTGAGATCCTCCACTGTTTCTAGTACAATGCCTTACTTGTTATAGGTCTATTGGTCAGAACTCTATTGGTTGTAAGGGTTAAAGACCCAACTCAAATATCCTTAAACCAAATATATATATATATATAGTTCAACAACAGACAAACTTCAGAGCAGCTAGACGAAGAGATCCAAATTATGCCCTCAGGGCCTGGATTCTCTCTCCATCTCTCCTAAGTGCATTTCTCTCTTATTTCACCCTGAGGCAGTTTCTCTCTAGGTGGAAGCTCCAGGTTTGCATCTTCACAGCTTTAAGCCCTGAGAAAAATAAAATATTTTTTTCTTTGTTGCTCAAGCAAAAGTCCATGGTTATCTCCGTTTGACATGATTGGCTTGGATTAGGTCATATGCTCATTCTTGAGCCAATCAATCACCATGGCCATGAGCATGTGATGCCCTGATTGGCCTGACCTGAGTCACATGACTACCCTGGGGTATAATCAGCTTTACATAAAGAACAGTGGGAGAGTGGGACGTTGGTACTTCCTCCAAAGGAAAGCAGAGTATCATTGTAATGAATATTAGGAAAGGATGCTTGGTAGACAAAAATAACATAATCATGATAAGTTTTCAATTAAATATTTTCGAAGGAACTAATTAGTCCCATCTTTTTTCACCAGTAATTGTATATGACAAAGAGAAACAACAGTAACAAAAAATTAGTCTGAAAAAAATTATTTTTAATCTTCAGATTGAAGGATATCTTAATTTAAGATCTTTAGGTCCAACCTGTACATGAATGGTAAGGGATTTGAATTGGATTTTAATATTTGACCATTTTTTTTTTCCTCCAGAGCATGTGATTTCATTTGTCATCTTATGAATTTCCTGGAACCAAATACAAGACTTCCTATCATCTGCCATTTACACAGAAGGAAATTTCTCACTTTTCACTAAAACATCTGTTACAACAGGACTACTATATACATTAGAAAAAATAGGCTCGTAGTTTGTGGTGGCTGCGACAGAGTTGGGTCTCAAGGACAGTACCTCGTTAATGCATTGCTGCCCAATTCTCAGTGTTTTGCTACTACCCCTCAAGAATGCAACCAAGAAGAGGTTGGTGTTTGATGATGAGATGACCTATTTGAGGCAGCTAGTATCCAGTCAGAGAAACAAAGCACATGTTAGGTAGTCCAATAGAAGAAATTTAATATGAGGAATTGATTAGAAAGGTTTTTGGGGAGCCTAAGAAGGGGACCCTGAGGTAACCCAGAGACTAACAAAAGCCTCAAGCCTCCCAAGCTCTAAGGCAGTGGTCTCCAACCTTTTTGGCGCCAGGCACTGGTGCTCCTATGAGAATCTAATGCCTGCTGATCTGAGGTGGAGCTGAGGCAGTGATGCTAGTGCTGGGGAGCAGCTGCAAATACAGATGAAGCTTTGCTCGCTTGCCCGCAGCTCACCTCCTGCTGTGTGGCCTGGTTTCTAACAGGCCATGGACTGGTCCCAGTCCACGGTCTGAGGGCTGCAGACTCCTGCTCTAAGGTATAGAGAATAAAAGGAGGAGATGGTGTGATCAGATCCGGAGAGCTGGGGCCATCTGACAGGCGTTAGAATACCAGGGGCTGACGAAGGGTCGGATCTACAAGAGACTGCCTGGTGTGATCTGGAACCACAGAGGCAATGCCAATCAAAGCAGAAAGAAGGGGACAAATGCCCTGACTTCTCTCTCTCTCCTGCTCTTCAATCTTCCAGCATTGTCTCTCATTGGCTGAACCAGAAGGCAAAGGAGTTTGGGAAATGTATTTTTCAGGACAAAGGAAAGGAATGTATCTGAAACTGAAGAGACAATTGAGTGACACACTACTTGTAGCAAAGTATGAAAATTGAAGATGTTTTCACATGGAAAATTGACTACTGTATCCTTAATTCTTTTCTTTGCTCTAGTAAGAGGATTTGAATCCTTTTTACTTTGAGTAAAGGGAAATGCATATATACTGATTCCAGGCATGGGACAACCTTGAATAACTATGACCAAAGAATAGGCGGAAGCCAGGATTTTGCAGGGCAAAGAGCTAATAGAAATGGGGTGATTCACCGGTTTAGACAAAATCTTGGAGAAGCAGTGGGCGAGCAGAGATTCTCTTCAAACTGGACATGTAGGGAGAGAAGAATAGAGTGTTGTCAGTGGATTCCCTGATCGCATGGATCCTGCTTGCTATTTCCCAGAGCTGCTGTCTGGAGAGTAAAGAGCTATGTGGTGTATCTGGACCATTGAAACCATAGACTGCCTTACAAAAGTTCCCTGAACCCCAAGCATGACTGAAGATCCAGAGAAGACTACCAAGAGGGTCCTATTTGGAAGCCCCGTGAGTCATTCTCAGTAAACTCAAGGCAGATCATGACAGCTGGCTGACTTTCTATCATTCTGCTGAAGATACCCTTGGATTGGCCTCTCACCTACCCTATGGGAGGGCTGTTCAATGGAATCACCAGACCTTGCTCTCCTTTCCACTCACCCTGTGTGGGCATAACCACCTTGCTTGTAAGCCCAAGAAAATGAGGCTGGACCTGTGAGTACTGAGTTTGAATAGTGGGAATTTAGATAGTAAATCAGATAATGAGGGAGAATTGAATTGTCTAAATCTTTTTGATTTC
>NW_011888870.1:5076014-5078169 GCF_000151845.1 Pteropus vampyrus | reverse complement strand
GTCCAGAGTTTTCAGTCTGATCATTGTTAAAATTTTTAAATGGAAACATCCTACATGCAAACCCAGATTTCAGGCTTTTCCCAGAAAATCAAGTGCTTCGTCACTATTGACTCCGCATTTGCAGTGCCGATGATACTGCTGTCCCTTTTAGAAGGTGAGCCTTTCTGGTTAGCCACAGCCCCTACCCTGCCCTCTTATCATCCTGACCCAGACTTAAGAGTCAGTTGTCATTTTATCATCTTCTGGCTGGCAGGTACCACTCCTTTGCACCAGCTGCTGGGCCTCTTAGGTATTAGAGTTTCTAACTCAGGCAAGATCAGGATTTTTGGAGAGGAGAGGCAGAGGCAGCTGGAGGGGAGCAGAGCTGAGATTCTCTGAGCCTAAGGGAAGACTGGCTTTTATGGGTCTTATGAGGGAAGAGGTCAACTGCCCACTTCGGGACTGCTGTGAGGTGGCTTGTGGATGCCTGGGAGACCGGATACTGTGCCCTTGGTCATCGTGTTGGAAGATCTCTGGGTTAAGGCTTGGATCTGCCCCCTCAAATGCTCAGACTAGTTTAGACCAGGATCACCTTGTTGTAATTGTGAGGACTGAAGGCGAGGGAATTTTCCTCTGAAATTTGAGAACGTGCAAGAACCTTGGGACTTTTGAAGAGCGCTTGAAAGGAAGCCCCACAAGATGACAGAACTGAATATCCTCCAGTGATGCTGGAGAGAGCTCAGAGCAGAGTATTGATTAAGAGACAAGACAGTCACTGTTATATATTAGCTTTGGGAATGTCTGGCTGTACCCTCACGTCTCCCTGTGGGAGCTGAGATGAATCCCATTTTCCTATCTGCAGGGCTGGATTTATGTGGCTCGTTTATGTGCTATCACCGAGGAGTGTTTTCTCTTTGTTTTGTCATTGTGTGAAGTTGCATGCCTGAAATGATCTGGCGACGATTTTTTAAAGAGCCCCAAGCACAGAGCTCAGTACTTTGTTATTAACAGCAGAGGTTCTATTAGTGCGTCTCCTGTTGCACGAAGTATAAAGGAGATGACGGAGCCAACACATATTTCTGAGTATCAACTGACATTCCTATGGGATATTGTAGTAGCTTCCTAAGTGTCCTCCCACGTTTTACTTTCCCGGTACATTTCAAATACTCTGCCCAGCTCCTGAGACTAATCTGGCCATCTTCAGTCGTTTATAGTCCATCTCTGTTTTCCTATACCTTCGTTTAGTGCCTGGTCTCTTTAATATGGCTTTGTGGACTCTTCTGGCATTGTCAGCTTCATCCCTTCATCATCGCGTGCTTCACCCAGCTTCCCTTATACGCTGTTCCTTGCTTCTCTCCTTCAGTCTGAGGTGCTCTTTTCTTCAACATTGCTAGTTGAACTGTCAAACTCCTATTCTACCTTCAAAGCCCATATTGAGTGCTGCCTCTCCCCGAAGTCATGTCGAGTATTTTGAATCTCTATCCTAGCACTCCCCCGACTTCCAGAGTGCCTTAAGGGCAAAAGACCAATATCCTTCAAGAGAATTTGGACAAAAAGAAAATGATGTGAAACTTTTGAGCATTAAATTACAAAATCAACTTAATGGGCCAGATAAGTCATATGTAAAGGCAGCTTAAGTAGTCAGATAGATTCCTGGTTCAGAATGTAACTTTATTGACACTATCTTTAAAACAACATTCAATAAACTATAATCTGGGGGTGGGGGAAGTTATGTGTGTATGAGGGAATTCATTGTCCTATTATATGTGCATCTGGGTGCTTTGCATCATGAATTCACATATTCAAGATTCTGAGAAGTCCTGTGGTAATGAACCCTTTTCACTTTGCTAAATCTAGTATTTATTGAATTTATATGACTATTTTATTTTTAATGGGACACTATGAAACATTATTTTTTAATAGAACACTTAATATCTGCTGGACTAAAGAAATGCTATGCTAACCAGAAGGGGGAATTGTCTGTATTAAAGCTGGAAAAAAAAATTAGATAAACAAATGCTATCAGTGTCCATCCAAGGGCCATCTGAAGGAGAAGATGATCTGGCCCAAGGTCTGGGTGCCTTCTTGGCAGCAGATACATCTCACCAGGAAGATGGGCACAATTTATTTCCTCGGTCTGATGCCATCGAATCATTGGAGTTAACTGATTTCCCTT
>NW_011888870.1:5069751-5075964 GCF_000151845.1 Pteropus vampyrus | reverse complement strand
GGCATTGTCAGCTTCATCCCTTCATCATCGCGTGCTTCACCCAGCTTCCCTTATACGCTGTTCCTTGCTTCTCTCCTTCAGTCTGAGGTGCTCTTTTCTTCAACATTGCTAGTTGAACTGTCAAACTCCTATTCTACCTTCAAAGCCCATATTGAGTGCTGCCTCTCCCCGAAGTCATGTTGAGTATTTTGAATCTCTATCCTAGCACTCCCCCGACTTCCAGAGTGCCTTAAGGGCAAAAGACCAATATCCTTCAAGAGAATTTGGACAAAAAGAAAATGATGTGAAACTTTTGAGCATTAAATTACAAAATCAACTTAATGGGCCAGATAAGTCATATGTAAAGGCAGCTTAAGTAGTCAGATAGATTCCTGGTTCAGAATGTAACTTTATTGACACTATCTTTAAAACAACATTCAATAAACTATAATCTGGGGGTGGGGGAAGTTATGTGTGTATGAGGGAATTCATTGTCCTATTATATGTGCATCTGGGTGCTTTGCATCATGAATTCACATATTCAAGATTCTGAGAAGTCCTGTGGTAATGAACCCTTTTCACTTTGCTAAATCTAGTATTTATTGAATTTATATGACTATTTTATTTTTAATGGGACACTATGAAACATTATTTTTTAATAGAACACTTAATATCTGCTGGACTAAAGAAATGCTATGCTAACCAGAAGGGGGAATTGTCTGTATTAAAGCTGGAAAAAAAAATTAGATAAACAAATGCTATCAGTGTCCATCCAAGGGCCATCTGAAGGAGAAGATGATCTGGCCCAAGGTCTGGGTGCCTTCTTGGCAGCAGATACATCTCACCAGGAAGATGGGCACAATTTATTTCCTCGGTCTGATGCCATCGAATCATTGGAGTTAACTGATTTCCCTTTTTCTCACTTTGTGCTTGCTAGACAACCTGATTATAATTTATTTTCCAAAGTAAATTTCTTACATGAAGGAAATGATCTGGTCTATTATGGTAATAAATTGGCATTCTGGGCTGTTCATCGGTTCTCTGTGACCTTGATTAGTGAGAGTCCATCCCTGAGATACTGATTCATTCTCGGTGGAATAAAACAAAATCACATTTCAGAACCTGTGAGGCTGTGGATGATATCCTAGTTCTGTAGTGAATAACAATGTCAATCCCTAGCTCTTATGAAGCACCATTTCAATTATCTGTTGCTGTGTAACAAATCACCTCTTAGTGGCTTAAATCAAAAACAATCATTTTGTTATTTCCAATTGTTTCTGCAAATCAGGAATTTGGGAAGACTCAACTGAACAGTTCTGGCTTGGATTGTGGTTGGGTAATGACTAGAGCAGCTTGGGGTTGACTGGCATTTCTCTATCTTCATGGAGACTCAGGACTTCCCTATTTGTTTTCTCCAGGGGAGTTGCTTAGAGCTTCCTCACAGTGTGGTGTCCCCACAGCTCCAACAGCCAGATCCTCAGTGAACCAGGTGGAAACTCTATCAATGTTTCTGGTCTTGCCTCAGCAGTCACATCACTTCCAACTGCCTTCCACTTGTTACAGATGGGTCGCAGGCCTCACCCAGATTCAGAGAGAGGGGAGGTAGACTGCCTCTTGATGAGAAAATGCCAGGGTTCTAAAGAGCATGTGTAATGAGAGATAATGTTGTGGCTTTCTTTGGAAAACACAATGTGCTGCAAGCACTTCACTGTATTCAATGCCTTTGCTAAATCACACACACAGCTTATTTATTCCTCACAACAAATCTATAAGATAGTATTTTTTATCATTCCCTGTTTTTACAGGTGATGAAACGGAGGCTCATAGAAGTTAAGTAATTTTTCTAGAGACTTATAGATGGTTAGTTGTAGGGTTGAGTTTTGAAACCAATGTGTGTTCTTAAACAATACGCTCTACCACCTCTGATGTGCCAAGGTAAATGCCCCCTGGCAGTCTGTCACCAGGCTCCCTAGTGACTCCCACCTTACTGCACATACTAAGTGTGGTGGGGAATTGTTTCCAAGTGTTGAAGCATAATGCCTTCCTCCTTAACCATCACATGTCTTTGCTTGTGCCCCGATGTCCTTCCCTCATGGAAACCCTTCCTGCTTCCTGTCTTGTCTGGTCCAGAAAGGCGTCACCCCTTTATGAAGCCAGACAACAAAGGCCGCAGATACTTGTTTGTTAAGTTTCCAAGCTGCTTGTTGACTAGATAAAAATGTTCTAGTGTTACTGACAATGTTGGTGCTTTGCCCAGATGCCCTCGGATCCCTTTGTACCATTTATATTCCACCCCGCAAGATCATTGCCCTTGAACTTCTAATAGTCAACATTTCTGGCTGCTTTTCAAATGCCTGTCCTTGGACACCTGGGCCTCACTCTACCCAATCATATGAGAATATATAAGAGCCTGAGAACTTACCTCCCACCCCCCAGTTGGTCCTTAGCTGATGCCTGAACATTGTGTATATTGAGGTCCCAACTCCTTATCCTCCATTTGGGACAACTCTGAGGGGTAACTTATACTCCAGAGCATTCAGAGCAAGATCGGGGCGAAGCTACCCTACATGCAACTATTCATAAAACTGAACCATTTCTTGGCTTCTTCCCCTTCTCTTTTTCCCCTCACTTCTCTGGGAACATCACCTTTAACAACCACTCAGAGTCTGCTTCTGGGGAACCTAAGCTAAGACACCTAGGATGGCACAGGAGAAGTGGGGGGAGCTGGAGAAGCATCTTCAGCGTAAGCTCTGTCCTTGCCAGATCAAAGAGCTACAGGGAAGTTGGGCCAGCCTGGCTTTTCTCATTGTCCTTCAGAGGGTAGAGCCTCCTTTGGTCCAAATGACAGCAGCTGGCTGGTTGTCTGTCAGCCAGGAGCATACTGTTCTGGACCAGAGTCTCTTCTCAGCTCCATCTAACCTGCCTTGTGCAACACCATTCAATGGGACGGGCCCCCTGGAATGGGCTTAAAGTGGTGATGGTGGTCTAAGGACACTTCCCCCTAGCACCTCTCCCTTACACCTGACCAAAGTGAGGCTTGATGCACTTACTCAAAACCTGCCACTGAGTAATGCAGGGTTGGCACTCCCTGAACTGAGAGTTAGAATTACTGATCTCTAGTCTCAGCTCGGCCCCTGTCTAGCTCTACGACCTGTCCTGTTTCCTCATCTGCAATATGCTCTCTGAGATTCCTCCAGCTTTAAATATCTGTGCTTTCAATATGACATGTTCAGTGCCTCCTAAGAGCTTATCCTTTGGTTAGGGAAGCACGATACAATTAGAAGGCTGTACATGACAGACTGCAGTACAAAGCTGAAATCAGTCCAATTAAGAGGGAAAATGCCTGGCGCAGGAAACAAGCACAGTGGCTGATTAGGGTGGGGGGACTTCTGTGGGACAGTCTTCGGGAAAAAGTTGAAGGAAGGATATGAGAAAGGCCTTAGAGGTTGACTATTGCTTGGATGTAGAAGGGGGAAAGCCACCATAGTCTTATGCATGTAATTGTTACCTGGGTGTAAAATGAGGGCAGAGGCAGGGAGGGCAGAGAATAGAATCCTGGTTAGCATTTAATTGCTATTCTAACTCTAAGTGACTATAACACACACACACACACACACACACACACACACACACACACACAGAGCTCTAGTTATAACATGCTAGTTATTTACAGGGCTTTATTTTTATTCTCCCAGGCTTAACACACATCATTGGAAATGTGGCATTCAGTGGGCTTTTCTGACCCCCTAAATTTTAATTAAAGTGATTATATTACTAACAGAAACTGTAATTTATCTTCTTCTTGCATTTACAGAGAGAAAGAAAGCAACTTTGGCAGAGCACGTTTTCTCTGCCTCCTGTTTCGTTTTTTTCTTTTGGTGGTGGGGATTGGGGGGTGTCCTTGGTCTGGGTGGTCCAGAGGCCGTACTGCTTCTTGCTGTCTCCTCTCTGCAGTGTTCTGGCTGTTTGGAATAACTGTGCTACTAAGAGACTCAAAATGGTTGAGCTATGTCAATCGGAAGAGGCATCTCATCTAAAGGGCAAACCCATCTTCTGGCAAAACCCTTTGGCACAAGACTCCGTGTGCGTGTGTGTGTGTGTGTGTGTGTGTGTGTGTATTTCAGGCATAATGCAGAAATAAGAAACCCAGTGATTTAGATGAGAATGTTCCATGTGATTAACTTCCTCCAGGCTAAAGCAGGTGCTGCAGGGAACCACTGGGCCAGTCTGTTTAGTAAATATCCATCCCCAGATGTAGAGCAATTCAATGGAAATAATTATAGTGGGTCGATTAAGCAGAACTCAGACCTCCTCCTGTTGGCCTGTTTGAATTTTTGATTTCCATGAACCAAGATTCTCAGGATTTAAACTGTTTGACCTCTGGAAAAGGAGGCCTCTGGGGAAACACTGATTTGTGCAGTGGTTACTGTCACTGGAGAAGGTGAACCCCATTTCCCAGGCAAAAGTCCTTGGGTTGGGCCCCAGACAGGCTTGGGCTGGAATGCTGGTCCTAACACTTAGTAGTCCTATAACCTTAGGCAAGTTACTTAACTCTCTAAACCTTAGTTTTCTCACTTGAAAAGTGGGTATGATAAGAGGGGCCTATATTCCAGTTCTTTCATGAGCCTTAATTGAGAAAATGCTGGTAAAACTCTGGAAAAAAAAAAAAAAAGCCTGAGATATAACAAATCCTCTATAAGCAAAAGCTATTATTATGATGATGGTGGTCACCAACAGAAAAAATGGATCTTGTAACTGTGAAACCTACTAGTATCCAATGGAAAACCTCTATAAAGTATGGCATGTGAGTGCAAGAGCTCATTATGCTCAACTCTAAACATGCAGAATTTAAAGAAACCCGTATGTGAAATGGAATAATTAGGGGGTGATGTAAAGGCTGGACAAAAGAAGAAATACCAGAATTCAATGAATTCTAAAGACCCTTGGCTGTATTGACTGCCAGTCCATTTACAGGCTTGTCACAAAGGCTGGGAGGAAGGCTAAAAAACTAAACATCGGGAACCACTGTCAGGTTGAAAATGACTCAGAAATGAAATGACATCACCTTTACAATGATAAAGCAAATCAGGAAGAAACGCAATCCAAACTGACAAAAATTTGTGGGTTTTTTTTTGCACAATGATAGTATTTATTGAGAGCTTACAGTTTGACACAGGTGTTTCTTAGGGCTTTATGTGGATTCTTTATTTAATACTTACCATAACCTATAAGGTTGACTCTATGATTATCTCAAATTTATCGATACATACCCCTTCAGGGATGCACTTACTACAGATAATAAATGGTCATCTACTTTTCAGAGGTCCTTACAGTCTGGGAGAATATAGACCTACTGAAAAGCTTACATGTGGGAGAAAAGCTTACTTAAACTCCAGAGAACTTGGATTTAGTTCTATTCATACATTCGCTGAACAACTATTGATATAAGATCTATTACTCTATGTCAGGAACTGGGTTTGGTGTTGAAAATCTAATGATGAACAAAAGCAGGTGTGATCAGCTTCTGGGAAGATGGAGTAGGTGTGCTTTTCCTTACTTCACCTGCTATGTACAATGAAAAACCCTGGACATTGTATGTGAAACAAACATAAAACTCTGAAATGTGGAAAGAAGATGGTAGGTCAGCAAGAAAACTTGGGACTCAAAGAATGACACAGCGCTGAGTTCCCTGGGTTTTCTTTACCTCATATATTCTAGACTTGGGAGATGAAAGAGTCAGCAACCTAGAAATGGCAAAGGGAGCAGACAATAAAGATCCTGGTCTCTTTAGCCAAGGAACCAGAAAAGGGGCAGATTGGCAACACAGAGAACTTTTAGGCAACAACAACAGCTCGCTCTAGCCAAACACTGCAGAAGAACTGTGGCCTCCTCACCTCCATCCATACCTGCAAAGTGGAGCCTAGACTTCCATCCTCCTGAAGCTGTAACAAGGTGCTCTAACCCCCTGCCGAATAGTGTCAGAGAAGGCCAGGTAGGAAGCCAAGACTTTCATCTGTTCCAGGTGGTAATGAGGTTCCCCCTCACCCCTACCTGGAATATCAGTAGAAGCCACTTCCACCCTCACCCGGAAGTAAGGAGATACCCTTGTCCCACCCTGCTGAAGTGGTGTCAGAGGAGGCCTAGTGGAGTGGTAATGAAGCCACCCACCACCTCCACCCTTTTGTGTCAGTTGAAGCCACACAGGAAGCAGTAGGGAGACAAGCTCTTACCCCT
>NW_011888870.1:5059995-5065446 GCF_000151845.1 Pteropus vampyrus | reverse complement strand
GTCCGATCTTATCTTTAATTCAACATGGTGCTGAAGTTCATAGCTAGTACAAAAGGCAGGATGAGGAAATAAAAGGCATATAGATTGGAAAGGAAAAAATAAAACTGTCCCTATTTGGATATGACTTGATTGTTTACATAGAAGACTCCAAGATATATAAAAATAATCATGGAATAAGTGAATTTGGTAAGGTCACAAGATATAAGACAAAAATAAAATAATCAATTGTATTTACACTTGCAAGCAATACATTCATGGGTATCAAAGTTTAAAATTATAATACTGTTTATAATCACTTCCCCCAAATAAACACTTAGGTATGAGTCTAACAAAACAGGTACGGGAATGAGATGTTAAAGACTTTAAAATGCTGATTAAAGAATCAAAAGAGATAGAAAGACATGCTGTGTTCATGGACTGGAAGATTCAACATAGTAAATAAGGCAGTTTCTCCCCCAAACTGATGTACTGGTTCAATATAATTTCTATCAAAATCCCAGCAAGATTTAAAAATAAATATAGATAAGATTACTCTAAAATTTACATCAAATGACAAACATTTATATCAAAAGAATTAAAATAGCTAAAGCCATTTTGAAAAGAGGTATAACACAGAAGAAATCTGTCTACCTGTAGCTACCTTAATATATGGCTACAATAAAGAAGTCTGTGGTTTTGACAGAAAAAGGCACACTGATCAATGGAACCGAATAAAGAACTCAGATATAGACCCATATGAATATGCCCAACTTATTTTTGATGAAGGTATGAAAACAATTGAATAGTGGAAAGATAGCTTTTCAACAAATGGTATTGGAGCAATTGGACACCTTTAGGATAAAAGTGAACCGCAACTTATCTCATACTTTATACAAAATTAAATCAAAATGGATCATGTGCTTAATTATAAAATGTAAACTATAAAACTTACACACAAAAAAATCATAGGAAAAAATCTTTAAGGTTCAGGGCTAAGCAAAAAGTGTGAATGACTCCAAAAGCATGATCCATAAAGGAAAAATTAATAAATCGAACTTCATCATGATTAAAAAATTCTGCTCTGTGAGAGATTCTGTTAAGAAGATGAAAAGCTACAGACTGGGAGGAAATATATTCAAACCTCATATCCAACAAGGACTAGTACCTAGACTATAGAAAGAACTCTCAAAATGTAACAGAAAACCAAACCAATATAATTAGAAAATGGGTCAAAGACATGAAGAGATTTCACCTATGAGGATATATGGATAGCAAAGGGGAAAGGAAAAAATATTCAATAACATTAACCCTGAGGGAAATGAGCATTAAAGCCACAGTGAGATTTCATTATATACCTACCAGAAAGGCTAAAATGAATAATAGCGATAACACTAAGTGCTGGAGAGGATTCACTGCTGGTGGGAATGTAAAATGGACCAGCCACTCTGGAAAACGTTTTGGCAATTTGTTAAAAAACTAAATGGGCAACTTGCGTGAGACTGAGCAATTGTACTCCTGGGCATTTTCCCCAGATAAATGAAAACATATTCACAGGGAAACCTATATATGAATGTTTATGGTAGCTTTATTTATTATAGCCAACACTGGAAACAACTCAGATGTCCTTCAACTGGCTAAAAAAAAAACAAACCCTGATACATCCATTCCATGGAAAACAACTCAGCAATAAAGAATAAACTATTGATACAAATAACAACCTGGGTGAATCACCAGAGAATTTGCCTGAGTGACAAAAGCCAATCCCAATAGGTCATATACCATATGAGTCCGTGTATATCACACTCTTGAAATGACAAAGTTGTACTACAGAGAACAGATTAGTGGTTGCCAAAGGTTAAAGAAGAGGTTGGAGACCAGATGGAAGTGGGGTGTGGCTATAAAACGCAACATGAGGGTCCTTGCCACGATGGAAATATTCTGTCCTTTGACTGTTTCAGTGTCAATATCCTTGTGATATTGTATTGTAATTCTGTTAAGATGTTACCACTGGGGGAACTGGGTAAAGGGTATGTGGAATCGCTGTGCTATCTCTTACAACAGCATGTGAATCTACAATTATCTCAAAATTAAAAGTTTAATTAAAAATAGGTATGATCCCTTTGCTGATGGGGTTTATAGTATTCTGGAGGAGAGAGACATTCATTTAATCTCCATCCAAACACATTACAATTCGATTATAATAATGTTTTAAAGAAAAGGTAGTTAGTCCTAGAACATATGAGAGGTAGGGTGGGTGACCACAGAATTTATTGCTCAAACTGAGACACTGCTGAGAGTGAAAAAGGGCACTATTAGTCATTAGGCTGGGAAAGCTGGCCTGAACTGGGACATATGATCCTCCTAATAATAGGGGAGGGGCTGTCCTGAAGTTAGGGGAGGCTCCTGGAAAGAGGTGAAGCCAGACCTAAGACCTGAAGGAAGATTGAGGGTGAATTAGGCAAGCAGGGAAGGGGAGAAGCGGCTCCAGCAAAAACCCTATGGCAGCGGGAGGGAGCCGGGACCTGTGGGAGCAGGAGCAGCAGAGCAGCTCCCAGGAGCACTTTGAACCTCCTGCCTGGTTTTTGGCAGGAGAAGCCCCCTGGGGGCTTCCAGGGACCTCAGTGGTGCTCTGCCTTCCGTCTGCCTTCCTGATGCTCAGTTGTAATCCACATGTTTGTTTCGAGGATATATTTAGTTCCCTGCTTTGTTCTCTCTGCCATGCTCTAACAGTTTCCCAAGACCTGCCAGCTCGAGGGCTTGGAGGTCCCCCGTGGTGCCCCTGATGCTGACAACTGGATGGGTGTAAGCGTCATGGCCTCTTGAGTGCGGGGCAGGAGGGCCATGCTCGAAACTGACATGCTGTCCTTTTCCTCTGGCAGCAGCTAATGCATCCTTGGGGCCCTTCTTGGGTTTTTCCAGTCTAGACTCCTCTAGTGTGGGATGCTTCTTCTAAGTGGCAGCCCTGTCTTTGTTCTCGCTCCTTTGGGGTGCGGCTCTCCCTGGAAGAGGAAGAAGCCAGCCTCCTTCTATAACCAAACTTGCTCTTAGGAAATCCCCAACCCTCCCTATTATTAACCTTGGAGGGTGGGTTTAAGCTCCCTGAGAGTTAGGGTTTCAATCTGTAAATAGAGATTCTGGGAAGATTGAATGGTGTGTGTGTGTGTGTGTGTGTACACAGCTGTTCACAGTCATCATTGAGGTTAGCCACTGAGGCCATTTCTATGAGATTATATTTGTTCTTTAATTCTGCAGTCGCGCCTTGGAAAATAAAAGCATTGACTTGTCATGAAGGAAATCCATGCATCGCCAGGCAGATAGAACATATTTTGAGGAGTGGGGGTGGAGAGGAGAACTAGGGGAGGTGGATGGGGTCTAACAGTGATTTATGAAGAGCTTATTATGCTCCAGACACTATTCAGACATTATCTCATTGGATCCTCAAAAAACTCTTTGAGATAGGAACTATTATTGATAGCTCCATTTTACAGAGGAAGCTGAGGGGTTAGACACCTTCCCTAGAGTCCTACAACTAGTATGGCGGAGCCAGGATTTGAACTCTGCTCTGTTTGAATCAAGAATCATTGTGTTTGACCACAGTCTCCCTAGAGATCCTGTCCCATCTCCAGTTCCTGAAAGTTTATCTGTCTTTTCTTTTTCTCCCTTCTCCCCGGCACTCCCACCGTCCCTCCTGAGGCACCTCTTCTCCCTCCTTCTCTCACTTGCCCCTCTTCTTCCCTTTGCTTCTCCACTTATTTTCAAGTCCTGTTTTCTTCTCTGCTATCTGGGCCTTAACCTACCAGTGGCACCCCTGGGGAACAGGTCACCTCTGCTTGGGCCACATTGTCCATGCTGCCTGGACTTTCCCATGGTTGTCTGAGCCCCTGTTAAACTTGATAAGCATTCGATGGTGCCTTTTAATGCAAATACTGTACTCCAGGGAAGGGGTACATTAAGACATTAACATTAAATTATGAATTAGATGTTCCCCTGTGTGTGAACTTTGTTGGGAGAGCGCAGAACTAGGAGCCATGGGAACAGAAAAGAGACTGAATGCAACAAAGACTTTGTCTCAGCACATCTTGGGTTTTTAGAAATCAGGACTGTGGGTTGGCTGGGTTCTGGAAGATGCCCAGTCTAAGGAGATGAGATCTGTAACTGTGCCGATATGAACTAAAACAACAGGCCCGTGCGTTTAGCCTAAGTTTGTTTAGTGCTTCCTTGTAAATTCTCTCTTTTAATTCTAAAACTCAGTGAAGTTGGTTTTCTTTTCCCTGTTAACCACGAGGCTTGTTAAAATTTCTAACTAGTACTGGCAAAGCCAGGACTAGACTTTAAATCCTCTCACATCCTCATCTCCATGTCTTCTAGACAATCCCCTGCTTCTTTACCATAGAGTATTCTAATTAAATTACCCAAACCTCCTTTCTGTCTTCTGTACGCTTTCATTCATTTGACAAGCTTTTATTGAGGACCTATTAAGTTCACGGGCACAAGATTAAGCTTTTAAATGTATTATTCATTTACATTTCTAAACAACCCTATGGCGAAGATGTTAGAATACTTTCTTTTAAGATGGAAAGACTGAATAGTGCCTAATTGACCAATGCCCCAGCAATGGAGCTCTGAAATTCATGACTATTTCAGTGCTAAGGCCATGCTTTTCACAGGCTGCTCCCAGCCACTGACAGAATGTGGCCGGAATACCATGGTGGGACTATTTCTGAGAGATAGGAACTCATGAGAGAGTAACTTTGACTTGAGGATGCCCCCAGAGTCTTGCCAGACTTTCTTAGAATGCACTGTCATCAACTTTCCTTCCTTCCTTCCCTCTCTCCTTCACAAGAGCCACACCTGCATCTTGATCTGATAGCTTTCCCAGCTACGACTCCTGGCTCCCTCTCACTTTCTCTTATAGGGCATTTACTTTCATAATTTTTTTTTTCAGGTAATCCCATCATGACATCTGCTTTTTAGAAGATTGAGATTAACACACATGCCTTAAAAAATTTCTTTTTAAATACATCTCTGGCCTTTGAAGGTGAGGGTAGAACTTGAGCAAGGAGGCTTAAGTGGAAGCAAATGTCCTCCTCCCGATTCTCTTGGCTGAGGATGGTGTCTGAGGTCCAGTAGGATGTACCATGTTCTCCTGAGCTTGGAAACTTGTGAGCTGGCCCAGGAGCACTTGGCAACACTTCCCACCCCTCCGCGGTGAAACACTCATATTCCTTGCTTCTGTGATAGCACACTCTATGGATTCCCCTCCTGCCTCTCCAGCTGCCCCTTCTCAGGCTCGTCTGTTTGTCCTTCTGGCCCATCCTCATACCACCGTCAAGGGTCTCAGTTGGATGCTTTCATTTTCCATGCTGTCTTGAAGAGACCACCTTTTTTCTCTAAGAAATGCAGCATTGCTTTTAGAGTCATTGGGGAGAAAAGTAAACAAAAGCTATTTTCCTTCAAACCTTCTTTTCCAAC
>NW_011888870.1:5026036-5059945 GCF_000151845.1 Pteropus vampyrus | reverse complement strand
GTGCGTTTAGCCTAAGTTTGTTTAGTGCTTCCTTGTAAATTCTCTCTTTTAATTCTAAAACTCAGTGAAGTTGGTTTTCTTTTCCCTGTTAACCACGAGGCTTGTTAAAATTTCTAACTAGTACTGGCAAAGCCAGGACTAGACTTTAAATCCTCTCACATCCTCATCTCCATGTCTTCTAGACAATCCCCTGCTTCTTTACCATAGAGTATTCTAATTAAATTACCCAAACCTCCTTTCTGTCTTCTGTACGCTTTCATTCATTTGACAAGCTTTTATTGAGGACCTATTAAGTTCACGGGCACAAGATTAAGCTTTTAAATGTATTATTCATTTACATTTCTAAACAACCCTATGGCGAAGATGTTAGAATACTTTCTTTTAAGATGGAAAGACTGAATAGTGCCTAATTGACCAATGCCCCAGCAATGGAGCTCTGAAATTCATGACTATTTCAGTGCTAAGGCCATGCTTTTCACAGGCTGCTCCCAGCCACTGACAGAATGTGGCCGGAATACCATGGTGGGACTATTTCTGAGAGATAGGAACTCATGAGAGAGTAACTTTGACTTGAGGATGCCCCCAGAGTCTTGCCAGACTTTCTTAGAATGCACTGTCATCAACTTTCCTTCCTTCCTTCCCTCTCTCCTTCACAAGAGCCACACCTGCATCTTGATCTGATAGCTTTCCCAGCTACGACTCCTGGCTCCCTCTCACTTTCTCTTATAGGGCATTTACTTTCATAATTTTTTTTTTCAGGTAATCCCATCATGACATCTGCTTTTTAGAAGATTGAGATTAACACACATGCCTTAAAAAATTTCTTTTTAAATACATCTCTGGCCTTTGAAGGTGAGGGTAGAACTTGAGCAAGGAGGCTTAAGTGGAAGCAAATGTCCTCCTCCCGATTCTCTTGGCTGAGGATGGTGTCTGAGGTCCAGTAGGATGTACCATGTTCTCCTGAGCTTGGAAACTTGTGAGCTGGCCCAGGAGCACTTGGCAACACTTCCCACCCCTCCGCGGTGAAACACTCATATTCCTTGCTTCTGTGATAGCACACTCTATGGATTCCCCTCCTGCCTCTCCAGCTGCCCCTTCTCAGGCTCGTCTGTTTGTCCTTCTGGCCCATCCTCATACCACCGTCAAGGGTCTCAGTTGGATGCTTTCATTTTCCATGCTGTCTTGAAGAGACCACCTTTTTTCTCTAAGAAATGCAGCATTGCTTTTAGAGTCATTGGGGAGAAAAGTAAACAAAAGCTATTTTCCTTCAAACCTTCTTTTCCAACTGCATGCACCTCATTAGACATATGACCTTCCTTTCTTTTGGAGACATGACCAGGGGAAAATGTTGACAAACATGGCTGATAACTTTCGCTAACTTAATGAGTATGTTCTTTCCTGGAGGTTAAGCTTCCATTGTTGACTTTACTTCTTCAGCCTGGACTTGCTACTTGACCACAGGCCTGGAATTCACCAACCCCAATTTTCTCTTCCTTCCTGCCTTCTCAGATTGCCAGGCATGTTGTGCGAGTTACATGCCCAGTGAGTACCAGCTACCAGAATCAGTCCTCATGATGTGGGCTTGACCAGTGATGCAGCAGAAAGAACACTGGCTTTTGAGCCAGACAGACCCAAATATAAATTTTGTTTAAGGCATGTTGTGTGATCTAGGACAGGAAGGTAGTATAAAGCACTGTGCAAGAGCTTAGCTCTAATGTCAGACAGATCTGCATCCAAACCCCTAGATCATCTATTACTCACAAGCTGTGCAACCCGACCTCTCTGAATCAAAGTTTCTTCATCTATAAAATGTTGGACAAAGTGCTAGCCTCCACAAACTGTTAAGAATAAAAACATTATAACCAAACTTATCTAGCATTGTGTCTATGCCACACTTTGTTCGACTGCTTTATGTACGTTAATTCACTTAATTTTCACTATGACCCTATATGGTGAGTATTTTTACCATCTCCATTCACAAATGAGGTATGGAAGCAAAGAGTGGTTAAGTGATTTGTCCAAGGTCAAATAGTTGGTGGTTGGTGTGGTTGAAATTTGAGCATAGGTAATTTAGCTCCAAAGTATGGACTCTTAATCATTCTGCTAGAATGCTAATGGGTCTTTGTCACACATCTGATCCAAAGTTAGTGCTCAGTATATGTTAACACTCATCATTATCATCAACACAATTGCACCTATCGTCACTGCTTTATCTGTATACATTTGTTTCTAAATCTATTGACTGGAACCAAGAAAACATACTTCATCAGAATTAAATGAAGCCATCGGCATAGAAGACATCGAGATTGACTTAAAGAAAGACATTATTAATGTCAGTTTTCAGGTTCTTTTCTGCTCATCCCTTCTTTCCTCGGCCTTTCCTTTTCATCTTCCACTTTTCCTCATCATAAAATCTTTGGTGCCTTTGTGGGCAAGATTCTTAATGTTACTCTCTATACCTATGACCACTGGGCAGATGGTCACCTGTGGTAGACCATCAATCAAATCTTAGACTTTGGCCTCTTTAGGAAGAGTACATATACTAAGACTGGATGATTAGTAGTTGCAACAGAAGTGTTGTTATTTACATTCATTTGTTTTATCTATTATTGCACGTTTATTGAAGAGTGTTGTACCAGGGATTGGACCAGGTGCTGAGGATACAGCATGGGGTAGAAGAGACACTTCTTGCCTTTATTGACACGTAGTAGTAAGAGGCCCTGATTTCAGTGGTCCTGTGACTGCTTTCATTTGCATTTCAGGTTTTATTTTATAATAATTCGTCTATGTAGAAATTTAGAGGGTTACAATGTGCACTGTTGTTTTGATGTTAATCAATTAATTTCCTATTTAGTTCTAAAAAGAGTGTGAAGTAGCTTATCAACAATGCACAGATATAGTAAGACCAAAGAGCATCAAGCAATAAAAACACAATATTTAATAAAAGGGGAGCAGAGGATAAAGATCTTGTTCTGATGACCATTAGAACAAATAAACCTGGTACTCCGCTTGACCTTTGAGAAAAGAGGAAAACAAAGTGAACTTTAAAAACACTTTTAAAAAAGGATGACAGTTTCACAGGAGAAACCCACTTTTTCCTGGCTATAAGTTTTATGAGGAATTTGTCTTTAGATTCTCATGTAAGAAGTGCTGAACCTGTTATTAAATATGAGAAATAGGCATAATTGGAATGCTACTCTGTATGTGCTGGCTGTAGGTGCTGATGGCAAGGTATCTATTAGATTAGTAAGGGGTTGGACGAGTGTGGTGGTGGTGGTGGTGGTGGTGGTGGTGGTGGTGTGTGTGTGTGTGTAAAGTCACAGAGAAGAACATTTCCCCTAAGTGTTATTTCATTGTGGTGGTTAAAAAAAACAAACAAACCCTGAAAGGAGTCCTATTAGGGTGACATTCAGTATAATTTCATGGATAACATATATCATAGAGTTTGCTTTCTCCAGGTGTTTGTAACAGGGACAAAAACTTAGTGGGAAAATGCATTCTCAGCCAGGGTCTTTGCTTTCCCCACTGGGACTGGATAAGGGCTAAGCCTAGCTATCAACTTACCATTCCCAGCTGAAGAAGGCATTATTCCAGCAAGGGAGAGGGTACCACAATCCAGCTCTAGCCCCCTTTTAAATTCCCAGCAGATATTGTACAGCTCCCATCTTATAGCAGGACGACAAAACATTTGGTGATGATGGTGATGACGAGGTTGGGGGTGATAATAATGGATACAGTGTCAGGTACTGAGGGATAGTGGGTGCAGGCTTCATGGAAGAGTTGTCATTTAAAATAGACCATGATGGAAATTGTGACAGAGGGCAGATTACAGGCTTAAGGAATACAGCGAGAAAGTCTGTGGAGGTGAGGCAGTGCGTGGAGCCTTGGACATCATTCTGAGAAGTTTGGACTTTGTAGGCAGTGGTTGGTCATGGAGAATTTTGAGGAGGGCAATCCATGACATAATCTTCCTTATGTTTTAAGAGAATAGTTCTGCCAACAGTGTGGAGCTGTATTGTCTCAAATAATAGCCACGAGTCATGCGTGGTAGTTTGTAGACCAAGGGAGATTCTTCCACATGGAACGTGTTTACAAGTGCAGGAAGCAGAGGCTATTGAGGGGCTGTCTCTGAAAGTCACCAGGTGGTGCTTGTTGGGGGTAGGGCTTTGATGAGTCATCTGAAGGCAAATGTCAGATTGCAGAAAGTCCAGGAGAGAGTGGCTGGTGAGGAAGGGAAGATTGCAGGTATAAGGAGAGAACTTTTTTAACAGGTTTGGGCACTGGGGAAGCTTGGTGGGGACCAGGAGGCCAGGGAGGGAGGGCAGCACAGGGCTGAGGGTAGAGACTGTTAGGCAAAGGGCCAAGGAGGAAGAGACTAAAGACAGAAGGAGGAGGTCATAACCGATGGAGCAAGGACCAGAGGATCAGTTGGTGCAGGAGATGTGTGAAAACATTGCACCTGTGGGAGTCTTTTATCTATTTCCACCCAATATATAATAGCCACATCTCCACAAGTCCAGGATCTGACCATTCCATGGGGTTCCATCCAGGTAGGGCTTCCTTCAGATGGGGGAGAATGAGGGGAGACCTCAGCCTTGCCCTTGAGAACGACTGCCCTCCATGGGGGGACTTCAGAAAGCTTTGGGGGAATGAACAGTGCACTTCTTCTGAGGGCTGGGGGTTTGGGATGTCGCACCCTCCAGTCCGGGAGGTCTGCTTGACAGTCCAGATACCTTATATTGTGCTGTCCACCACCTATGCCAGAGCTCAAGCAGAGAAGCCTCTGAAGCCTTCCTGAACTCCTAAGCTGCAGTGCCAGGCCTTCCCCGACAGGGGCGCTGCGAATCCGCAGATGGCCGCCTCCTATCGTGCGACCACCTTAACCTCTGGAACTGAACTTTTCTTGGGGCGGCCCATCGCCCGGCAGCTTGGTTGCCCGGCCCAGCTTTCTCGGTTCCCAAGTTCCATTTTAGCTCTGGGTGGAAAAGCTAGTTCAGTAGGGTGAGGGCTCCCAGGAACTGCTGGTCGTCGCCCTCCCTCAGCCAGCTCAGATTCCCAAGCGCCTCCCTCCGCCTCCTCCTCTTCTCGGCCCTCCCCTGGCGCTCTTTAGGGTCTCTTGTTTTCTCTCCCCTTTCCTTTAGCAGCATCGTTATCTCGCCTTCCATCCTTCACTTCGCCATCTCTCCATTCTTCCCGCTTTCCTTTTCTTTAGCTTCCCCTCCAGTTCCTTCTTTTACTTCGCTCATCTTTCTCCCCTCCCGTCTGCCTCACCGCCCCGGCCGAGAGGAAAGGAAGGGCCTGGAGGCCATCATGCTTTCCAAGCCCCCTCCCTAAATCCTGCTCCTTTCTTTATAACCCCTCCTCCGGCTCCCGCTCCCACGTCTCCGCCTTTTCAACCCACGGAAATCCACGGAGGTTCTTGGAGGCAGGGGGCTGAACTACATGTCCTGGGGCCTGTAAACCACATCTAGAGGTCGAGGTTGTCTTCGGGTTATCTTCCCTCTCTCCAGCCCACCCGAAGTCTCCCTCTTCCTATGGCGCTCGAAGGGTCCCAGGCTGGGCTGGGTCCCTTGCACCCTGGCTGCGCTTCTGCAGCGGGATGCAAGAGATTCTGATAGGCCCACCTGGACTCTAACCGGCAGCTGACACTTTGAAAGAGCAACTGAGCTCGCTCAGAAATGAATCTAGGCAGAGTGAGTGCGCGATCTCTTAGTCCCAGGAAGGAAGACGGGGGCGGGATGCTCCTGGTGGGTGAAAGCGGTCGACTGCTGTTTCTCCCCGGCTCCCGCCAGGAGTCCGAGGATAAGTGCCCATGAATCAGCTGGCAAGCTCCTCACCCTTCCGCCAGAACCTCTCAGTTCTCTCCCCTCCACTTCCAGTAGGCTTAAGGAACACCAGGTTACATCCGCGGGCGGTGGGGGACCATGGGTGTGCAGGGCGCCAGGAGAAGGGATGTCCCGAGCCGCCTGCCTAGCTCTCAGTATTATGGTTCTGACGACTCACAGGCTCACGAAAATGCAAACAGCCCGTGCGTGATCCGCGCGTGCACACAGCCCGAGCACACCCTTCCCCACCCACACTCAATCACTCATACTATCATGTACACATACGTGTGCAAATGGGCATGAATACACGGAGCTGCGTGCCCCTTTCCACTCAGCTACTGCCCCCACTCAGCCAGGTACCCCCCTCGGCTGAGCTAGCCCGCCAGCCCCCGGCACACCCCTCGTCTCACGTTGCCTGCCCGCGCGCACGCGCACGCACATAGTCCCCTCTCCCTCGCACTAGGCGGGGACTCCGGCCATGAGGGCGGGGTGGGGGTGGCAGTGGGAGCTTCAGGCCAGGGAGTCGGGAGTGGAGTCTGGGTCCATCCCGCGCTCAGCTTCCGTGAGTCGTGTCCCCACGCGAAGGCTCCGGGCTCCCCCTTGTTCTCCGAACCAGAACAGTTGGCGCTGAAAACACTTTACTCCTCCTTCTCCTCCTCCCTTGAGACGCCCCCTCCCCTCGCACCATCTCCCACCCTTTACAACAGGCCGGAAGAGTAACCCCTAAATGCGCGGCGAGTAGCGGCTCCCAACTCTTCATTGGGAGCCGGTTGGAGGCTGGATTTCAGAGAGACTCTGGATTGGGGTCTGTTGCCAGCTTGGATCAGGCTTGATTTTTCATATTTTAAAAGAGGGCTTTTTTTTTCTTCTTCTCATTACCTTTGAACACTCCTTTTTACAAAATTCCTATTGGAGCTCGGTGGGGAAGATTTTGGGAAATCTTATTTAAAAAAAAAAAAAGCACTGAACAGGCATTTATTTTTTTCTTGGTTTTGGAATCACCCTCTGGACAAGAGAGCGAGTGAGCGACAGCGAGAGCGAGGAGGGAAGAGTGGAGAGGACCCGCGAGGCGCGCCAGCCTGAGCCGCCTCCTTCCTGGTCACCCCCTCCCCACTCCCCCGACACACACTTGCTTGCTTGCTAGCTGGCACGCGCACACCCCCCACGCCGGACCAGCACCTCGGCAGGCGCCACACACTCGGCAGCCCGAGCCGCGGCAGCCGCAGCGGGATGGAGGTGGCGCGCACGGAGCGCCCCGCAGGCTGGCCTGGGGCGCCCCTCGCCCGGACAGGGCTCCTGCTCCTGTCGACGTGGGTCCTGGCGGGCGCCGAGATCACTTGGAGCACGACAGGAGGGCCTGGGGGTTCTTCGGGCCCGGCTTCGCCGAGGGCGCTGCTTCCTCTTTTGCCGCGGGCAGTGGCAAGCCAGTGGCCGGAGGAGCTGGTGACTGCACGGAGAGGCGCCGCACTGGGGCGCCGGCCCGGACCAGAGCCACTGCCCCAGCCAGGCAGTGGCAGAGGTGCAGAGAAGCGGGGAGAAGCTGGGGGGCCATCGTTGGCAGGTGCGCGGTGGGGCCAGGGCATCCCGGCTCCTGGCAAACCTGGCAGTGCGAGGAGGAGACGCCGGGAACAGCCCCCCAGTGTCCTGGAACTCGGGGATGCCCGGGCCACTGCATTGGCCGACGGTTCCAAAGGAAGCCGCCCTCTGTCCAAGGGGTTCCAGGAGGAGGTGAAGGCATCGCGCGCCAGCGGGGCGGCGAGCGAGGAGCTCCGGCTGCCCAGCACCTCTTTTGCGCTGACCGGGGACTCGGCCCACAACCAAGCCATGGTGCACTGGTCCGGACACAACAGCAGCGTGAGTACTCACCCGGCGGGCAGAGCACCTCACTGTATCCCAGCGGCAAGGGAGAACGGGGGGCGGGAAGGAGGAACCGATAGTTGCTCGAGGGTCGAGGCGAGATGGAGGGGGGCACTGACTTTTAGAGAGAACAGGTTCGTCCGGCTTCCCCCACGCCCCCAACAGGTTATAGGAGTTTGTTGTTGGATCGTGTGTGCATTTGTTTACTGGAGACCCTAGGATTGGGGCCGGCTGGGAGGAGAAAGGGGGGAAGAAGGAGACTTAAAGATGAGCAGGGGGTGGGATCTGTGGTTACTTTTTCTGGTCTTCGAGGCTTGGAGAGTCAGTTTTCCTGTTGGGCGCTTAAATTCCTGGGTGAGGACACTGAGTAATTTGGGGCAGGAGCTGCTGGACAGACTGACGGATTCCTGCGACTCTCTGGACTTCCCTGTTCTCCCTTCCAATCACGTGGAAGGAAACCTGGGAGACGAGGCCGCCGGGACTCCCTACTCCTGCCCGCCTTAGGGTCGCAGCTCTCTGCCCCAGGCGCACTTTCTCCCACCCCTGGAAAGAGGCTGGGCCAAGTTGTCCCAAGCCTGGCCTCCAGGTAACACTGATTCCCCCGACAAAACCCAAGCAGCTGCCTTGGAAAGCTACAGGAGAGACAATAAAAAAAGTTTAAAGCGTCAAGTGAAATTCAGCACTCATTTCGCATCCTTCGCTTCCTTGCACGCACAAGCACACACAAATCGCTGAGCAAAAACCTCGCCTCAGCGGATGCGTTCTGTACCACAATGGGCTCCCGGAGTGGAGTTGGGTCCTTGCGCTCAGGGTGAGCCTCTCCACCCCTTCTAATCCATGGCCAGGTTCCCCCTGAAGCAGCTGTACCGAGAGGTGGCACCCTTGAGTCCATTCCCACTGGTTCCTCAAACTCGATCTGGTGCTGGGCTCTCTGAGCACCGTCTGCCTCGGAAGCCACTGAAACCCGCAGAGCCTACTCGGAGGGGTCCCATCCCACCCCAACCTACCAGCACCCAGTGCTGTGCACTCAAGCCTAGGAACAGCACAGGAATGGGCTCTCAAGGTGGAGGGGGGCAGCCTCCGGCGATTTACACGCCCCCCCCCCGCCCCCCGGGCCGCTTCCACCACCCTCACTTCAGCCAGTCTCACAAAAATCCTTTTCTCTTCTCTGGCTTTTCGGATCAGATGGGAACCTGGCACTGGGCAGGAAGATGATGGCTGTCCGCCCAGGCAGCTTTGGGGAACTCGTAGGACGAGAAAGCACCGCTCTCCTCCCTTTTTGTATGTCTCTTCATGACTGACGTGAAATATTTCCCTGGGAAATTTTCACCTTATTTAACGAGGCCTCGGGTTGTCACAGGGGTGAGTAGCGAATAACAAGAAAGCTAGGAGACCGCAGAGCGCAGCACAGCAGCTATCCTGAGTACAGATTTCCTGGTTCTTAATGACAGCGCGGTCAGCCCAACCCGGTAATGAGCATTGGGTGGGAAGGACTTGTGCCGTCCAGCTCCCTGGCAGCCAGCCCTGTGGCTGCCTCATCTGCCTCTGGTGGAGACCCCTGTAGCTTAGGAGTAGCCTGCTCTGGGCATAGGTGGTAGGCAAGATGCACCTTTGCAGGGATGGGTGATTGAAGACTTGCAAGTTCCCAGAGGACTGTGTGTGTGGTGTGTGTGTGGTTTGTGTAGTATGTGGTGTGTGTGGTATGTAGCGTGTGTGTTCTTTCTTGTCTTCTTACTCCATGAGAAGGATGGACAGGACGTGTTGAGGTAAATGTGTCCAGAAGGAGGAGGTAATGTCCTCACATATCTGTGACTTTATTCCTGCCACATTTAGACAACGTAAACTGACTGTGCCTAAAGAGTTTTTCACACATCTCTGCTTTTATTTTAAGGATCCTTGTTGTTGACAAAGCCCCTGAAGATGAGACTTTGGAGAATGCTTTTTGCAAATAGTAATTAAATGAGCGTGGCTTTCTCGGCCCATCTTCCATGCAGTTGTACAGCAGAGGAAGTGAGAGGGCAAGTCTAGCCCGATGTTTTCTGGGGAGACAGCTCTTCAGTTAAAAGATGACCAAAAGGGCCTGGGGAGTGGACCAGCTGGCCTTGGGATCCTTAGTAACTGTGATGAAATTCGGAAAGTCTATGGACAGACCCCTAGGGGTTTCTGGGTTGTGCTGGTGGCCAGTCTTACTGTCCAAGCAAAGGACAGGGCAGAACAGGTGGGTGCAAAGACCCCTTTGTGTCCTCTTCCTCTGGTCCAGAGAGGGATTGCTGTTTAGCTCCTGGGCTGCACCTGCCTCTTTTGACCACGCTTTGCTTGAAATGCCGATGAGACTTTGCCGAGAACTAGGTCCGTGCTGGTTTGAGGGAAGGTGGGGAAACATCTTAATGTGACTCTGTCTTCAAGAGACTTTAAGGAAGCAACCCCTGGGAGAGTAATGAGGAAACCAGCCTTCACTGCGTTCCCCAGTTGGTTTCTTTCTCCCCAACCCTTGTCCTGAGGGCAGCAAAAGATGGTGCTCTAAATAAAAGCCAGGTGAGGAGTGATGGGGACGACGAACCTTCTGAAAAGTCCCTTCGTCATTTGCTTCATAGTGGAGAGAGATGTCCCCAAGGCAGAGAACATGGGTCTTAGCACCAGGCTCTTCTGACATGAAAAGAATTCCATCTTCTCTTCTGACTTCACAAGTGTTAACAATGTTGTACTCTAGGAAGGCCACCAGGTTAAGTAACACGTTGTGGGGGTTCCTGCTCCCCTTCAAAGTGCCTTTGGTGGGCATCACTACTTTCCATGAATTCCTTTTGGGGGAGAGTTTTCAGTCACCCTGTATAACCAGAAATTGAAATCTCTGAAAATTCGCGGTCAGGCATATAGAGGTGGACATGCAAGAGAAGGACCTCTACTCAACCCTATGTGTCCAGCGTGTGCCCAGGGACTCAGGGGCAGAAGGAGATTCTCATCCCAGGCTTGGGTCACATATTCACTTTGGTCCCAGGAGTGGCTTGGGGGAGCAAAGGAGGATGTGCCCAGCAGGCTTGAGCCATAAGGTGTCAGGAGGTGATGGAGTCTGGGTCCTCCTCTGACCATTCTTGTTCTGCCAGGTGTTCTGGGGGAGAGGTGAGTGGACTTGGGCTTGGAGCCTCTACTCTGGAGGAGTGATTTGCCATTCTTCCTCTCTGGTCTTCTCTATCTGGGATCCTGGTGATTAATGGGGTAGAGAATATTTCACAAACACCCAGAGGGTGCCCAATCCCTGCGGCTGACAGGGGAACAGAACGACACATCATTCTGCCCTTCTCCCTCCATTGAAGGAAGATCCCTCCCTGCTTGGTCCGAGTTGGCAAATGGCCCGGGAGAGTGGTAAGTTGTGAAGGCAACGGCCCACTTTCTGTGCCCCCCTCCTCCTCAGAATAACCCAGATGGGGACCCCCCCCATTCATGATGTTGAGGTGAGAGTGCTGCATCTTCCTGAGACGGCTCCCCATTTCTTTCCAGCAGCTCACTCCCAGCGACAGCGATTTGCAGGCTACTGCCCCTGCAGTGCGTCTGGTTGCAATGACTTGCCCCATAGTTTTCAGCTAATGTGCCTAACGATGCCCCTTAATGAAGAGAAATGGGGAGATGCTGATAATTTCAGGTACCTACCAGATCCCCCTTCCCTAAGCATGCAAGGAGGTGGGACACAGGTTTTCCCAGGCAGGGTTTCATACCCTTAACTAATTCAGCTGAACTGTGTTCTAAAATATTTACTCCTAATGTGCAAAATAGTGACAGATTTGATCAGATTAATTGTATTTCACTCACTGGAGCATCTGATTGTGGCTCCCAAACATATTTTTCAAATAGCTTTTGGCTGAATTGTCTAGCTTTCATCATCTTTGCTCACAGTCCCTGTGTCACAATATCTTAATGCATTTTGCCTTCTCCGAGGCTTAATAAAGAAGCCTGCCACAGAAGTCATTCTTCAGGGGTTTGCCAAAAAGAATCTGTTTTTAATTAATATTACAAGAGGAGCCATCTCAGTTGAGATGTAGCTGAGAAATGCAGAACAGCACTAATTGCTCCTGGTCACTGTGGGCTTGGAGGAAGGAATGACAGAGGGGCAGACACAGTCTATATGTCTGTTCTGAGCCTCCTCCGATGGCCGGGTTACAGGGTGTGATTTGCTATTCACATCCTGCAGTGATTTCCAAGGTGAGCAGAAGTTGTAAACTCTTTAATTAGGAGGCCTGATTTAATAATTTCAGAAATGCAGTGGTTAGAGCTGGCTCTGGAGTGGACAAAGAAGGAAAGTCAGGAAGTGGCTTCTCCAATCATGTTGGATTTAAGGAAAAAGGGGTTGTGCTTATGGTGGTAAGAAGGCTCACAGGGCAGAAGGGAGACTGCTTTTCCCTTAGGCTGTTAAATCTATTATTGTAACTTGGAGAATTTAGGAACTGGATGACCTGTGGGCCCCGAGTCACCCCAGAAGGAGCAGGGAGATTCAACAACGCCAGACAGGCTGAGACAGGAAGATGTGTCTGAAGGCGAGGGCTTTATCCAAGGCGAAGGTGCACCCCAGGCCTCTTGCTTTGACTCACCTGTTGATCTCCTGCTTCCTTTGGCCTCTTGGCTGGCTTGAGACACTTCCCTCATGGGGAAGAAATGTCAAAGGATGATCTTCAATAAGTTTGGGAGGAAAAAGACCTCTTGGAAGAGGAAGCAGAAAACACGGAATGCTAGTGCCTGGTGAGTCACTTTGGGTCATGAGAACTGGTACTGTGGGATGAAAAGGATTTGGCTGACCGTGCCTGTCCCTCTTGGAACTGGTGGATGACTGAGAGAAGGGTCTGATGGGGCTCTGACTTTGTTGGCAGTGAGTAGAGATGAGAGAATTCTGCCTTACATGGTGCTGATCATGTTCGACCATGTGGGTAAATGAGCGACAGTCCCAAGTCTTGTCTAGCAGAGGCGACAAAGGAATTAGAAATTCTTATCTTTTGGGATATTGACGATTTTTTTCTCAGGTCGTTCATAATGTGATAGCTGCTATAACCAAGAGTATTTCAAGCAGGACGTTTACATTCTAGCTTGAGTACCTTTAGAGTCTTATATTTAAATCCAAAGTCCATTAGCTTGGCATTCAAGGCCCTTCGCTGTGTATGGCCTGGGTCTCCTTCTCCAGCTTTGTATTTGACTCTGTTTCCTGGCTGGCTTCTTCACTGTAGCCAGGTAGCCCCTTTGTCATCCCAAGCCCCTTCTTATCTCCAAGCCTTGGCTCTTGAGCTCTCTTCCGCTTCTCTTTCTATTGAGATGCACCCATTATGTATAACTCAGTTCAAAATTCAAACACCGCCCCTCCATGGGACTGTCTTTCAAGCATTTATTTCTCTTTTTCCTAAGTGCCTATAGAATTTATAGATTGTATCACACGTTTGATCATATTTCGTTCAGTACTTAGTTATTTTAATCTAGTATTTCGTGAGTGTTTTGAGGGTGAGGGAGGAAATAAATAAAACAGCAAGTGCGAGTTCTGCTCTTCTTACGTGTGCCCTGTGGCCGTGGCACAGTGCTTGGCACATAGCTTACTGAGCTGACCCTGGGCAGTGGACAGTGCCTTAGCTGCTGGGGAAGGACAAGCTAATGCGGTCTCTTGATAGCATTGAGTTTATATACCTAGTTTATTATTTCATATATGAATTTTAACATAAGGTTTAGAGGCATCCCTCTCCCACTTAGGAAGATAGAAATAGGGGCTAGTCAGCAATCCTGGCTTCTTCTTTATATACTCCAGAGATCGATGGACTCACATAAGATAGTCAACCCTTTGCTATGTGTTTCCTCTGTGACAATGTTCTGGGCACTGTGGGACTGGTAGGGATGTGACAGAGAAGACAAAGGTAAGGCAGCGTTTGCCTCGAGGTTCTTCCGGTATGCTTTGGATATGATACTGCTCTTCCGTAAAGTTAAATAGCTCATGACAACAAGACAGATGCCACAGGGAGATGTGTGGTTGATCGTCAAGTGATTGTTTCAGGCTATGAGCTCAGAGGAGAAAGGATCACTGTGGGACATACTACAGGCGTCTTAGACTCACAGAATGTCAAGGCTGGACGTGCACTTGGAACTTGTCTCCGTCAAATCCCTCAGCACAGAGATGAGGGATTTGAGGCTCAGACAGAAATGTGGCACCCAGCGGCTTGGAGTCCTTCCTGTTCCTCTCCGTATCCTGTCCTTTCCTCACTCCAGTTTTTTCCTCTCTCCTTGGGTTTACAGACCATTTTTATTATAAGAGTATTTATGTATTTTCACTCAGATGAGATAGGGTGCTGCCTATTTTATAGGTAGGATAGACTGAGGCCTAAGATGAGTATACATACATGAGGCTAGCCAGAGAGGCTGAGGAATAGATTCTTCTTCCTGTTCCAGGGCTGAGTCCTAAGGCCACCCTACCCACCCACTCTGGCCCGCCCACAACTGTGACTGCAGGCAATAAATACCAAGCTCATTAATGTTGGACAATCTGTATCTTCCTAAGCATTGTTAATGGGAGCCTCTTGTGAGTCACCTCATTATTTAAATTAGTAAGTGAATCAAACCTGGTTGCATCATTGGGAACATTTTGCTCATTTATTATGATCAGTGTAGTTTGGGTTTAATTATTTATGGAAAAGCTGGTTTTTTTTTTTCTTTCTTTTATAGTACACTAATAAATGTGCTATAGTAAATTTCAAAAAAAAACGGCAATGGAGTCTAAGAACCTCAGGACTGCACAAAGAGCTTTTTGCTATTCACTCCCTGCTGGAGAGCAGAGGAGACGATCCCTACTGTGTTGAGATGAGAGGGACCTGGCACACAGTGGGGCCAGCATTCAGGGCTGTTGGTCAGTAAAACTGTGCATGCTGCTAAGTAAGGGGACTGTTACTTGGCACACACTGGAAGAGAATGTAGTTTAGGGGAAATGCTGGAAAATAGAGCTATATAGAGTACTCAAGAATCCTTTTAGGTTGTAGATTGGGATGTTTAAGCCTGGGTATGATGGTTTTACTTGTGTGAGTTTATTCTTGTGGAGGATTCTCATCATGAATGCAATCCTTTTCAGGATTTATTAGGAACAGACATAGACTGGGAGCATGAAACAAGGCCATATAGCGAATAGTTAGGAGCATGGGCTCTGGAGCCAGGTGCCTGGGTTCAAATCCTGCCTCTGTCTCTTAATCCCTGTGCGGCACTGGGCAAATTGTTACCCTCTGCTGGGTGACTTTTCATCTATAAAAAGGGGCAATAAAAATAGTACCTCTCACATTGGGCTGTGTAAAGATTAAGTCAGGTGTATATAGCAAAGTGCTTGAAAGAAACATCTCACCTAGAGTAAGCCCTCCAGATATTTTAGTTGGCTTAGTTGTTATTTTTATATTTTCAGATGGGAACATTGAAGCAGAGGAAGGAAACTTGCCCAGAGCTTCCTAGTGAGCTGATGGCAGAGCCTTCCTTAACTAGAACCCAGTTCTCAGCAAGGTGCTCATTTCAGCCACTTCCCATGGTCCGTGGCCTCAGTCAGACGAATCTTTGTGATATCTGTCTTCTGTGTGGTGCTGAGATAGTGAATGAAATAGAGAAGTGAAGGGCTGGGGACCTGGCTCCTCAAAACTCATACTCAGAATTTGCAATAGAAATAGTTAGAATCAGATGGTTAGAATTAAGTTAAAGACGACACTAATTCACAGCTAATAAGTTGAACATTTTCCCAGGACTTTCATTGAGTGAAGAGTTGAGAAAGGTACCCAGAAAGATGAAGAAGAATAGCTTCTCTTGGCTTGGGCATCCATGATTACACCTCACAGCAAATCATGGAGGACTTCTTGAAGGAAGCAGGTGAAGCTTGTAGCTTTTAGGAGAGTAGGAGAATGCTGGGTTGCTGGGGTTGGTTGTCAAGCAGAGCCTGTAGTGCCCAAGACTCATCTTTGCCGTGGTCACGGGACAGGCCTTGATAGTCTAGTTTTGCTTCTCCTCTCGATTTCCCAGCTCTGCTTTGTGCCTCGTGCTAAATGAGAGTATCCGTGGCTGGAACTACTACAGGATACCTGCAGCTCCTTTCCCAGAAGTATCGCCCTGCCAAACCCATTAATATTTTGTAGTGATCAACATCCATCAAATTACAGGCTTGAATTCCCTATTTGCCTGTGCCCTATGCACCAAAAATGGAGCCCGAGATCCCTACACAGACACTAGAGGGAGTGTTGCCCTGGGAAAGAAGTGAAAAAGTAGAATGGAATCATAAAGAATGCTGCATGAGGAATTGTCTCAAAGGAGAGAATAGCAGCAGCCACCTGCAAGTGCGTTGTGTGAGGGGTTGTTCGGTGACCCACAGATGAATAATTGATTGGCAGCAAAGCAGCTGAGTCTTGGAAGTGTGGGGGTCGATCAGTTAGCCTTTTCCTGTAGAAAAAAAGGAAATGGATGTTTTATATAAATGCATCCATTCTGCAGTCCATTCAACCCACTAGTGACCCAAGTAAGACTCTAGAAATAAATTCAGCCAGAAGTGATGCTCAGGCTTGGTTCTCACATTTCTTCTGCATCTTCTGCCTTCGTGCCCCCTACTTCCTTGTGCATGGTGGTCAGTCAGTAGAAACTTATTGAGTTGAATTACATAAATGCTTTCTTAAATACTTAAAACTGCCTGAGTGAAGAATGAATGTCTTGGGGATGAGGAAGGATCTGGCGTCCTCTGGCTGCCTCCGGGCCCAGGGTCTGCACCCAGGGGATGTCGGGTTGTCCTCCCTGGTTTTCAGGTTCCAGGACTGAGGTTGTGGTACTCTCAGTCTTTTTAGCATCTACTGTACCTCACCTACCTCAAGCAGTTTCTCTTCCAGGTGACTAGAGTCAGGTTAAAGAGTACACTGATGAATGAGAAATGAATTTTTTCTTTTCAGCATGTGTTCTCAGTGGGAAATGGAGAACAATTACTGAGTTGGACATTTTGTTTCAGGGCTAGAAAAGTAGCTCAAACTGCCACATCTGGATGCATTTACCCATACCGGGGGTGCTTGTCTACAAGAAGAGTTTTGAGACCATGAAACGAGATGCAAAGACACTTGTTTTCCAGGTGGTGGTGTAGAGGAAGGTATCTTTAGAAACAAGAGTTGCTCATGTCCCTGGGTTGCTTTCCGTGTCATTCATGCTCGAAAGCAAACTTTTGACTGGAAGATTTCTCAAAACCCTGAAATATCTTTTCTGTTATGAGAGGGTCCCCAAGAATCAGTGACTTTAAACAGGTCTGAGAGCTTCAGTTTCACTGGCTGTAAAATGGGGATAAAACCGAGCTTGTAGAGTTGTGAAGCTTAGAGATAATACATGTAAACGACGGTCTAGCAGAGTAGGCTATTCTGTTGATTAAGAATATTTGTCCTCATTATCTGCCTAGGCAGGAAGTGGAGTAGGTTGACCGTCCAGCTGTCTGTAGCACATCTGTTGGTACCCCGCCCATAGCCCGTCTCCCTTGCCCTTTCTCTGCATGCTAGCCTGACTTCTCACCACCAGCACCGGGACCGGTTGCACACTGGAGCTTGCTTTGATCAGTCAAAGCACTGGCTGGAAGTGTCATGAAATTAATTCCCATCAAGGAGTAAAGTGCAGCCACCTATCAATGACTAGTGGGAGTTGGTGGGTAAGTGTCCCCGTTCCCTTGAACGGGGTAACACTGAGGCTTGTTTTCTACACTGTCTTCCGAAGTCTCCAGTGGGCTTAAGCCCCAGTTGCCTACCGCATTAACTTGCTTGCTTTATTGGCTGCCTTCCCATCCCTCTCTCATTTCCTCGTTCTCCTGTCAGTGTTTCTTGGGATTACCTCCCAAATAAATTACTTGAATTCAAGTCTTTGATTCAGGGTATGTTTCTGGGGGAATACGAACTGAGATAGCTTAGTTATTTTCAAGTATATTAGTATGGGCTCTCCAGAGAAATAGAACCAATATATATATATAAATATATCCCTCATATTAAATCTCTCTTTATACATGTGAATATATATACACCACAGTATATCTGTATATTCATATGTGTATGTATCCATGTATGTATGTATGTATGTATGTATGTATGTATGTATCTGTATATGTAGAAAGATTTACTGTAAGGAATTAGATGACGCTATTATGGAGGCTGAGAAGTCCACAGTCTGTAGTTGGCAAGCCAGGATTGCTGATGGTGTAGTTCTAGTTTGAGTCTGAATCTGAAGGCAGGAGACCAATGTCTCAGTTTGAAAACAGTCATGCAGAGAAGAAGAATTATTTCTTAGCTTTTTTGTTCTATTCAGACTTTCGGTGGATTGGATGAGGCCCACCTATATTGGGAGAACAATCCGTTTTACTCATTCTACTGATTTAAATATTAATCTCATCCAGAAACACCCTCACAGATACACCCAGAATAATGCTAGACCAAATAGCTGGGCATCCTATGGCCCAATCAAGTTAACATGTAAAATTAACCATCATACCAAGTCAGCAATTTCCCTCCTACTTCTAAAAAATCCTGCTTAGGGCCCTACCAGGGTACATGCTGGGGACAGAGAGGGAGATGATGTCACTGACTTTAGTTCTGTGTGAGTCCTCCTTTTGAGTGGCACCTTCCAGAAGAAAGGAACCCAGTCCAGGGTTGTATTGAGTGGCAGGAACATGGTGTTGGGGCTTTGAGGAGGTGACACACATCTCCAAATTCATTAATCTTCACTGCCATTTCTCAGGGCTAGGGAGCCCCACCTCACCCCAGGCCATGTGCTTGTTCTTCACAATACACAGAGGATCCCTGAAATTTGGACCTTTACCTGATGGTATATGATCTCTTTCCTAGGAAAAGGGTACAATTCTTTTTTTCTTTGACTTTGTTAGGATCTTGGTGAGGAGCAGCTGAGCATATGGTTGCTATCTTCCTTTCTAAGATATCATCAGTGAGGGCCATCACGATAGGTTGGAAAGAACATGGGCCCAGGAGTTGGGATTTCTAGATTTGGGTTCCTGATTTACATGAACTGTCTTCAGCAAGTCACCATTTCTTAGGTGTTAGTGAAAGATCCTTCCAGGTGTAGTAGCTTAATGTCTATGAATAAACGTTTTCTTTTTTTTAATTTTTTTTTGTGTTTATCTCTTTATTTTTTTACATGGGTGCATTAGTAAGGAGAGGGTCTCGAATGATGATTTAAAAAAATAGAAGCTGCTTCTTTCAAGCATGCATAAATTTGGTCTTATCTTAAGCAGGTGTGCTTTCATTCATTCATTTATTCATTCATTCTTTTTGCTTAGAGTGATGCTAATTTATTTGAAATTTCTGGGATTCCGTGTCTTTATGCATAAAATGAAAGAGTTACATAAATTGATGCAGGCCCATTTTACCATAAATGTGATATTAGATCAATTATTTCTTTATGGGTAAAATGGGGCAATCCTATTTGCTCCCTTTATGTCAAAGTTAAATCATGAGATACTGCACTTGGAAGCGTTTTGAAAAAAATGCTTTTGAAAGCAATATGAACAGGCAACGTGAGCTGGGGGCAATACGAACTAAAGGGGTTAGTTCATCTCACCTCTCCTTTATTCCTTAAGTAGCTGGAGGTCTTTCCACAACAGATTTGAGATTACATATACCATCCATTTCTTTTGCTTTCTTTTAGCACAAATGAGACACTTTCATTAGCACACATCCAGGTGTTAAAAACCTCGAGATTCTTATTCCAGGAAAGCTGTACAATTTATTTCGATATAATAAAATTCTCAGAGGAGAGTGTAATTTGGATGTTTAAAAAAAACCATTTGTTCCAGGACTTGACCTGTATTGATTGCTCTGCCTTATTCCTTTCAGATAATATGAAGTATTGGGAAGCATCTACTGTATGCCTAGTGGTACAGGATATATGAAAAAGCATGTGATGCAGACTGGGTGCCCACAAAGCTTATAGTCATGTGTGTGAGAAACACATATTAGGTAAACGTTACAGAGGACAATGTGAGATAATGTAAAATATGTGCTAATTTGAGCATACTTCGGAAATACATTGAACATAATAAGACTACAGTGAATGCAAACTAGTATAATATTTAAATATTATGGTTGTGTTTATTATCTATAACAAAACCCAGTAGCATGGTTGGAAATGGGTCTAATTCTCATGATTAAACCTGTGTCACGTGTTGAGGAGTGTTCTGAGCTTTGAGGTCAAATAGATTATCTTATGTTCTGATAGTTGCTCAGAATTCTGCCATATTAGTTTGGGCTAACTTTCCCCTACAGCTTTTTGTTTTCCCTTGAGTTTCTAATGGTTTTTATCTTCCTCACAGACTGAAGAAACATCTATTTTTCACCCTAGTACTAAGATATTCCAGCTTCTTAATTGTATTATTATTCGATATTCTAATTTGTACAGATTTCTTTCTAGGCCTACTTCCCTTTTGTCAGCCTAATATATCTATTCTACTCCTAGGTTAGTGCCTCTGTTTCTTGGATTCCATTTCTCTTTTTTAGGCTGATTTTCATTTTTCTGTGGTATTTCCTCAAGTAGTCTTTTACAGAGAGTGCAAGGGAATGTCCTGGCTTATTCCTGTGTCCTGACATAAATGTTGATAGGTTCTTTTTATCTCTCAAAAGATCCTGGCTTAGATGATAAATAATATGGTCACCCATTGCTTGGACAATACTGTTTTTTGTTTTTTTTTTTCATTCTTGACATGTCTAAAATTCATTTTGCTCTCACATTGGCTTGTTGGTTCATCTGGACATAGAAATCTAGGGTCAAGAAGAAGTTCCCTTCGATCTTGTAAATATTTAGATTACTTGCTGGTTTTGTATGACCTGCTGTTTTTGGATTTATATGTGTCTCCCTTCTCACTCAGAGAATGATTAATGTGGGGAAAGGAGGTGCCTAGCATGGGACAACTGTGGTTTTGTTCAAGTCAGTGATGCACAATGCTTTAAGGAGACCTGATGCATTAACATCAGATATGTACAAAATCAGAAGTGTGGTGTGTGGGATTAAACACACTACAGAACAGTTTGCATTGACACTTATCCGAATACCTTGATATAAAAGTCAACAACGAAAAAGTAATTTTAGCTACCTTTTATTTTAAAAATTAAAAATTGTTTTAAAAACTTTATTAATATTAAAGTTATTTATTGAGTAACCTCTACGTGCCAGGTGCTGCTGTGCTCTGAAGGGAAGGTTTGCGATACTATCGAAGATTGCACCAGGGACATTTCAGTTGGGGAAGGCAGAGAGGCAGAGCTGAGATCTCAGAGATGTGCAGATTAGGTGAAGAGGAGGGAGCATAGGGTTCTGGGCACACAGCTCCTGGGGCCTGAGGGAGCAAGGTATCTGAAAGGGACAGAAAGAAGGACAGTGTGACTGGAACAGAGGATTTGTGGGCTGGGGGTCGGTGAGAAATGAAGCTAAATAGGCAGGCATGGGTAGGGTCCAAGGGAAGGAATTTATTCTTTATCTTAGGATCAACGGGATAAGCCAGGGGAGGGTGTAAGGTAGGAGAGTGATATAATTAAATTTACATTAAAAAAAAAAATCAACCTGTGTGTTGGAGGGAGAATAGGATGGATGCTAGGAGACCAGACTGCTGTTGTAACTAAAGAGGATAATGGCTTAGGTGGTGGCAGTGGGGGGTGAATAAGCAGGAGCCAACTGAAGAACGATTTAGCAAGTGTAGTTGATTGTGTTGTTGGCTCCTCTTCATAATTCTTTTCTCCTTCCTGGAATTCTTTTTGCACTGTTGTATTGCAGTACCCTTTCTCTGTGGATGGGGCATTTCTCTCCACTTCTTAAATTTGGATCTGGCCTTGTGATTTGCTTTGTCCAATGGAAGAGATGCCAGCTCTAAGCTTAGTTAACAAGAGGCATGTGTATCTACTGTCTTGAGCCTCTGCATTGGCCATGAGAAAAATATGCCCAGGCTACTGCTGGTCCTGGAAGAAGAATGAGTGACAAGTCATATATAGCTACTTTGAGCCAAGCCAAGTCTAGATCAGCCCAACCCAGCCCAGCTTAGCCAGTCCAGCCATAAGCAGCAGAACTGCCCAGCTGAGCCCAGCTGTATCAGCCATCTTTGAGCTGCCCTGTACATTTGAGAATAAGTGATTGTTGTGAATATACATGGTTGAGATTTGAGTGGTTTTTCTGCAATATTTTTGCAGAAAAAGCTAACTGATACTCAGGTAAAATCAAAAGAACTTGATGGATTGGTTGTATAAAATTTGTGGGAACATAAATACAGTATAAAGTGAGGCTCACCTGTATTTCAAGGTCATTGGCCTCATACATGCTCAGGGCTATACTTAGGTGTGTCTTTTTGGGGGTTTCCTGCCACTCATCTCTCTTTACAATTCATGGCTTCTTTTTCTGCTGCTGATAGGTAGGTTGGATTCATGGTCCAAAAGGATTAATCTTCCACTCTTTCTTTCTCATTCCCTTTCCAGTAGCCTCATCAGATTCCAGCAGAGCATTCGAGCTGAGTGGTCTTTGGGTCCCTCAGTGGGGGCCTTTAAACCCTAAACCGTGTGTATTCTTGTTAGAGTTGAAGTCAATTTCTGTTCTAGCTGTGAAGATGGAATTTCACTTGGGGGGAGCAGAGAAATATAAGGCCAGGGGTTTTCTTAGTCTTGACTGATTATTTAAAATATATTAATGCTAATAAAATATTTAGCTTTTAAACAACAAATTTAATATAGGGAACTGTGTTTTATTTATTAATGGCAGTTGCAGAGAGATTGGTAGGAGTTGTGCTAAAGTGCACTGTTGTGATTTTGCAAAGTATAGTAATTACTGTAATATTTTGTTGAATTATTAATATCTACTGTGCCTGCAGGAACATACGCTTCTGTAGTCAAATTCATTTCAAGATTGCCTTCCCCCCTTTTGTTCTGTGTTTTCATTCTTGTGCACATATAAATTTTTTAGGAAATGGAGTGTGGGGGGGGTGCAGAGCTGATTATATTGTGTGAAACACCGTGTCACACCCTGTAACTGAATATAGGCAGGCAGTAGTGAAAAACTGTTATTCCTTGATGATTACCTGCTTCGGCCAAGCTTGTTTGTGGTACCAGTTTGAGGGATGCTGAAAGAATCATGCCTTAGAATAAAAGACTCACCAGTGCGCCTTTTTCAGGAGCTCAGATGGAGAGAAGGAATAGTTGGGAGGTCATGTGTGCACACATGCGAATGTTTCATGGGCATGCATCTAAGCAGATGCATGGTGTATGTATTGAAACAGTACCAGCCTCTTTTATTAATAATTTCAATGACTATGACTTAGTATATGTTATGTGCTCAAATGAGATCAATGTGGATGATGATGATGATGGTGGTGGTGGCGGTGGCTTAATTGTTATGTGAATGGACTCATTCTGCAGTAGGATTCTAGATCCAGGCACAGGTACACATAGGAACATTCATATTGGTTGTGGTTAAACGGAAATGGGAAGACCAGCTACCATCTACGAGCTTTATGAAATGGCCCAAGTCAGTCAACATCTGAGACTCAAGTTTCTTCATCTGTGTAATAGTTGCAAGGACCAAAATGAAGTTACATATTTGAAAGGGCATTATAAACTCTAAAGTTACAGACATGTTTAAAGAAATGCCGTCGTTATTAAATCATAGCAGAAGTTGCTCAGACTTGTGGTGTGATTTTGAGGGGCAGCAGAGAGGATTCTTTGCTTTTTTTTTTTTTTTTTTTGGCCAGAAACTGCACAGTTTTGAGAGTCATTTTTTTGAATTAAACATTGTTCTCTCCAAGATCTTCTTAAAATATAAAAATTTTAGTGCTGGAAAGAAGACAAAACCCCCCACATCTTTTTCTAGTTTTGGAAAGTGTGGCCAAGAGAGACTGTGGGGCGCCCAAATTCACTCAGATAGCGGAAGTATCCACACCCCTGTCTGTCTCCCTGGCTCCTAGTCCAGGGCTCTTTCAGCAACATCCTGATGCTCTTCAGTGTTCCATTAAGTTTCTTAGTACAGTCTAGGGTGTTTTCTCCAAGTGGGGAGCCTTGGGTAGAATGAATACATTAGATGACTTGTGGGGAGACCTAGGGGCTGAGATGCTTTAAGTGGCAGAGTAGTGCTTAGGCAGATGGACCTCACTTTGAATCTGTGCTCTACCACTGACTAGTTGTGTGACCTTGGGGAAGTTACTTTCTGAAAGCCAGTTCTCTCCTTTATAAAATGGGGGTTATAATCCCTATTTTGCACAACTATGATGAGGATTCAGTGAGTCTGAAATGCTTGGCAAAGTGCCTGTCCTGTGGTAGAAGATACTTAACTGTGGGTAGGAAATGATTATCAGGTGATAAGAGAGTCTGGAGATTAGCTTGCTCTGCCTAATAGTAGGTCTACCTCCCATGAGCCATTTTTTCCCCACTGTGTGGGTTTCTGTTTTCAGGGGAGGGGGAAGCTGTCCCTTCCAACACCAAGGTTAGGTGATTTCCTGCACAGTGGGAGACAATCCTGTAATGGACGCGACTTATGGATGGCCTTCCCTTTCTCTTTAATCTTAGACAGGGACAGCTCTAGCTTCATTTTAATTTCCCCTAAAGGGGTTGGAATGTCAGGAGGATGGGCACGATCTCTTCAAAGAACAGCAGGTGACTCTGAAGAAAGGGCTTGCAACTGTGTGCTGTATGGCTCTGTGTCTTATGAGGCTTCTCTTCTTGATTAAAGTTACTAAGATGGTTTCCTGAAAATGAGTTTCATATTATTATTATTAATTATTATTATTATTATTAGAGATTTTTATCCTGCTTCTAACGAGCCCACCCTGAATCTCTTGTGAGCTCAGAAGGACCCATTGTGAATTTATAGCAAGTGAAGCAGGGCCACCCATGGGTTAACTCTTGGGCAGACGATGGAATTTCCAGGGACAGAAGGGAATCTGAAACACCCCAGAGCTCGTGTCACCTCTCGAGCATGGGGGCTGGGCCAATGTTTGCTGAAAGCAAAGTAAGGAAAGGGCAGGATGCAGAGAAGTGTGTTCAGTTCCCCTTCCTGGTTCTTATCCTTCCCTCTGCCCAGCACCCTCCATTTTTGTTGCTCTCCCTGCTCTGAAAAAAAAAATGTCCTACTGTTAGTCCTTTACTCCTTTCATTCCTTTTCCTGAGGCCTTTGAATTTTATTTTATTTTTCAAACTTACTGAGTTACAATCAACAAAAATTGTATGCATTTAAGGTATACAATGTGATTCTTTAAATATAAGTGTACATTATGAAATGATTACCACAATCAAGCTAATGTGTCCATGACCACACACAGTAACTGCTTTTTTGGGGGTAGGGTGGGGTGTAGGTGAGAACATTTAATACCTACTCTATTAGCAAACTCCAGGTATACAATACAGTATATTAATTATAGTCACCATGCTGTCCCTTAGCTCTTTAGAACATATTCATTCTGTAAAACAAACTATGTAACCTTTGACCAATATCTCCCCATTTCTCCTGCCTCTGAGCTCCTGGCAACCACCATTCTACTCTCTGCTTCTATGAGTGTGACTTTTTTGGGATTCTACATGTACGTGAGATCATGCAGGATTTGTTTTTCTGTGTTTGCTTTATTTTACTTAGCATAATGTCCTCCTGGTTCATCCATGTTGTCACAAATGACAGGATTCTCTTTCTTTTTTAAGGCTTAATTATATTTCATTGTGTGACACATCACATTTTCCTTATCTATTCATCTGTTGACGGACACGTCAGTGGATTCCCTATCTTAGCTATTGTGATTAATGCTACAATGAACCACAGGGGTGCAGATATCTCTTGGAGGTACTGATTTCATTTCCTTCAAATGCCTACCTTGAAGCGAGACCACTGGATCATATGTTCTACTTTTAAGTTTTTGAGGAATCTCTGTACTGTTTTCCATAATGGGTGTAGCATTTTACATCCCCAGCAACAACACACAAGGGTTCCCTTTTCTCCGTATCCTCACCAACACTGGTTATCTTTTATCTTTTTGATAGCCATTCCAACAGGTGTGAGATGACATCTCATCGTGGTTTTGAGTTGCTTTTCCCTGGTGCTTGTGATGTTGAGCATTTTTCCATATATCTGTTGGTTGTTCTCGTGTCTTCTTTTGAGATATGCATTTTAAATATGCCCCTCTACTGGCGAAGGAAAATCTTCCAACTCTATTCAGGATAGTCTAGAAAGGTATTTTAGGGATGGAGACTCCTGAAATCATAACCTATACTATTTGTCTAACTTTTCCACCTTTAGAGCTAGCATCAGGGCGAGGGAGGCCAGTGCCATTTTTGGTCAGAGACCCATACCCGAGTCTCAGAAAACTCCCCTGAGGTGAGAGCAAAAGACTCTGACCAAAAGCTGGCTTCTGTCTCTGTGAACTGCTTCTAATGATGGATTTTCTCTGGGTAAGGAGAAGGAGAATTGGGGAGAGCTCTACTCTCTTCATTCCCCTTAAATATTATTTATTTATTTAAAAATATATAACATGACATTTGCCATTTGAACCATTTTAAGTGACACTGATTACATTCACACTGTTGTCCAACCATCGCCACTATCGGCTTCCAAAGTTTTTTCGTTACCCAAGCGGAGACGCTGTCACCACTAAACTATGAGTTCTATGGCTTTGTTCTTCAAAAAGCTGAATTCTCTTCCAGCAAATATGGGGCCTTCCATTTCGTTCCTCTCTTCTGCTTTCTCCTCCCCCATCCCTAACCCTTTCTTCCGTTCTACTTTTCCCTTTTCTCTATTCCCCTTTCCCCCATTCTACTTTCCTCCCATTGCAGGGGTTCATGGAGTTGGGAATGAGGAGAAGGCTTGTAATACTGAGGGCTGGGAAATGGGCATTTCAACCCCCTTCAAGTGGCCATGTTCTTCATTTATAAAGAGAATGACACTTCCTGGCACCTAGAGACATGCACCTTCCCCTCACCCCCAGCTGGTTCTCGTAAAGCCTGGATGGCCTAAGTCAAATCACTGTCAAGCTGGCCACCATGTCCAGCGCAGTCTTGAACTTCTGATTTTGTCTCAGCTGAGCCTTTTGTATAGAAGACTTGTTTATATATAGCTGAGACCTGGAACAAACACACTTTATGGGTAAGTTATCTCCTCTATTCATTATTATCATTGTCATTAAAAGTAGTGAATGATGAAAAATTATGCAGTTATTTGGAGATATGCATGTAAATTCAGACTTAGACTTGATCTTGTCTTGTGAGAATTGAAATCTAATGTAAGTGCATGCAGATAGAAGGATGGAAATATCAAACCAATATTTGAACCCAAAGTGAAGCCTTTTTGGATGAGCTGTAACATTTATCGAGGGCCTACTATGTGCAAGGTGCCAGTCTTGGGTGCTTTATACGTGTCATCTCATTTCCCCTTCATGTGAGGAAATTGTAATAAAAAGAGATTACAGAGACTGCCAAAGTCACAGAACTAACAAGCTGCAGAGTAGGTAATGAAATAGAGGAACATGCCTTTTAAAGATAAAAGTCATCGAGTCTATTATTTATTGACATTAACATTGGGGAATTATGGAGTGTGGGAGTGGGGTAGGCTGAGAGAACCAGAACAAATGGGTGGGTAGAGGTGAAGAGATCATCTTTTATTTTGTTCTAGAATGATGTAATTTTAGACAAATAATGGACATTTAGTGTGTTCTTGTCGTGTGCCGGAGGCTGAGCTGTAACCTTTACATTAGCATCTCATTTAATCTTCCCCTTCCCACAGTATCTACTATTATAAGCCTCATTGTAAAGATGGCTAAACAAAGGCACGAAGAGGCTAAATACCTGGCCCAGGTCACACAACTGGCAAATGACCAAGCCACAAGTCCCCTGTGGGAGTGCCTACGGGTTGAGCCACAGAGCCTCCTGTGGTCCACTTTCCTATGTTGTAACAGCGATGAGAGCGAGGCCCCAGGGCTGTGAGGTTCACCTGCTGATCCCACCAGGGGGCCTTTCCCAATCAGACCATCCTCCTCTTCTCTACAAGCCTTCACTAAACATTTGTTATAGTGTTTCCAGACCAGAAGCAGGATGAATGAAAGCTTGGAGGTGAGAAGTCACAGGGTGTATTTGGGAACCAGGAGGCATGGGGATGATGGCCAGATCAGATAATGGAAGCCCTGGATATCCTGCTGACAGACTTGGCTTTATTTTTGTTGGCAGTGGGCAACCTTAGTAATTTTGAGCAAGGGAGAGATGTGATCAGCAATCGCACCGATTGTTCTCAAACACCACAAAACCCATTTTTCCTACCTGGAAGGAGAGAAAGCAAAGGCTCAGAGCGGTACAGTCGCTTACCTGGAGGTTCCCAGCAAATCGTTACAGGCAGCAAAACCAGCAGCCCATGCTGCTGTCTCTCCTCAGAGACCAGGCTCTGGCCGTGGGCCGTCTCCTTCCACCTCCTTCCTCTGCTGTTCCCTTCCCAGCAGCAGGGCCTTTTGCCTGCTCCCTCTGTTGTACTGTGAGCTCAGTAGCAGGGCCCTCTCCATCATTAGAGCCACCAGTGGGGTTCTGCTGTAATTAAGGAAGCCAATGGAAGGAAGCAAAGCAGAACGAGGGGAAAAAAAGCAACCACCAACAAAACATCTGGTTTCCCACACAAACGCCCTAACAACTGCCATCTATTGGCTTTCACGGGAACCTGCTTGTTTTAAACACAGCAATGGGAAACCCCATGGGATGGTGCAGGAAAGCAGGTTATTAAGTTACCTTCAGGCTGCTAGAGCGGCACTTACTCCTTTCTTGCCCTTCCTACCTTGCAAGGCAAAACTGATCAACTATAAGAGTTGAAGGTCATTTAGTTCAACTTCTCTCCCCAGGCAGGGGGCTCTCCCTCACTTGCCCCTCCCAAGATAGCATCTCTGACACATTGTTACCTGGCTCCCACCCCCGCCACAGCTCCCTAAATTTGCTGGACCAAAGCTCAAGTAGGGGAAGAAGGCATTTTAGCTAGCAAGAGACTGGGCGCTCAAGCCTGTTGTCATTTGTGGCACTGGCTCCGGAAATGTCTAATTAATTCATTTATCCAATTAGCCCCTCGCTCTCTGAAATGCTTTTTCTTGGTTGCTGAGCAACTAGGGTAGACTTGCAACAAGTGCTTGCTGCTGGTGAATGAACCAGGAGTTTTCCCCTTCACTCCGGCACCCCCCATCCCTCTTTCCCCTTTTATTTTTCTGATGCACATTAACAAAGATCATCTCCACCAATCTTCAGCCTTCTCACCTTCCCCAGGCCTCCGGATGTGCTTGCTGTCGGTCGGCCTTACCACATTTCTGAGGGTAATTTTTATGCCAGGCATTTGTCACAGACAAGGAGAGTGACAGAACGTACAGGTTCACTGAAATGTATTTGCAAAATGATGGAATCAGCCTCATTCAGAAAAGACATGAGACGAGCTTTGCTGGTGCCGGGGGCCTAGCCAAGGATAGGCTCAGAGGTGTTTGGGAAGGAGAACAGACTCCCTTCGGGTGACATCTCATTTACAAGGGCAGCTCAGCCGGGCGGCATTTCCGTTTGTCTTCACATTTTGACCTTCGTGGGGAGTTCTCATCCATCCCCAGCCGGGAGTGCGCTGAGTAATAAACAGGAGGGGGTATTTTAAGAAAGACTGGAAGGGACAATATCAACCCAGGAGGGCAGTGAAGTGCCTTGAGGAGTCATCCTTGAAGTATACCATGCTCCTGTTTCAGGATGTGAACAGGCCATGCACCGTTTCGGTGAGTTAGAATGTTAGAACTGGACTTGGAGTCCAAACTTCCACCCTTCTCTGGTTTTTTACACACGAGAAGAGTGGAGCTCTGGGAGAATACACAGCTTGCTCACTGTCCCACAGCCAGAGTTTGGGTCTCCAGAGTCTCAGGCCTTATTTGACCATATTCTTCCTCCTCAATCTTATCAAGGGACCCTGGTCCATGAAATTAGTTCCTTGAGTCACCAAAAGTTACTTTTAAAACTCCATTTTTATTTTGGAATAGTTGAAGCTGGCAGTGAGGATTTGCGGAGCACAAGGATCTTGGCACATATTACCTGAAAATGCCAGAGGCATGTGCTCCAGCCCAGTATTCAATATGAATACGAAATGGTCCCTGCCCTAAAAGAGTCACACTGTAGTGGAGGAGATGGACAGTGAGGAGGGAGGGACCTCTTCCTGGAAGGAAGTATTCAGAGAGGAGGACCTGAGCCATTTGACCTGTGCCCAGATCTTATGGTTGAAGGGGCTGTGAGGATAGGGTGGGGGTGGGGGACATTCTTGGCCAAGAGGAGAGCATGGGCCAAAGCCAGGGGGCATGAGAGATTATGACATATTCGGGGACTGGAGAGTGACCTAGAGTTGGAGCCTGCAGGCCATTTGGCGTTTTCCCGATACATGGGTGCAGCTTGGTGCTGCCCATACCAACATCTGGAAAATATTGCGTCCTGCTCTCTGGAATAATAATAAAAGTGCAGTTTTCACTATGCGCGTGTGGGTATAGAAAAACATATGTCAGGTTTCCTGGATGGAAATGACTTCCCTTTGAAGTTAGTTCATCAATAATGATAAAGGCCATAAAACTATGCACACACTACACATGTACTTAGCTACTGCTGTGGACAAAACTTGCCAATGGCAGAGCGTTCAGGAAAACCAGCTGCTCAGAGAAAGAAAGAGGGACTATGCATTGTCTAAAGCACTGGTTCCGAGAGTCTCCTGCAGGACCAAAGAAGCTTTTTGTTGAGAAGGACCCATTCCTGGACACAATTGTGGCAATCACCCAATCTGCAGTTTTAAGGGATAATCAGAGAAGGAACCAACCATGACAGTGGTTTCCAACGCAACACATGCTTCTCTAGTTCCAAGCACTGACCATCAAATTCTTCTTCCTCCAGCTGTGCAGCCAAATTCCCTTGATGTCAGACACTTGTTTTCCAAGGGCGAGCTTGCTTTGAGAGAACCCAGGAATGGCAAACAGCATTATGGGATGCTCCTTAGTATAAAATCTCCCATGGGAATTGTCTCAACAATGTGGTTTTAATTTCTCTAAGAATTCAGCTAGGGGTGGCTGCTATTTCTCTGGTAAGACTTGTGACTATAAAGTGCATGCTGGGCCGAAAATCACAGTGATCTGTCTTTGGAGCAAACAAACACACATGACAACCTAAGGAAGAGTCCGTGGCTTTTTATTCTATAAATATCTGATACTTTGGGCTGTGGTGGATAGGCCACTGTCGGCTTGGGTCTTCCTACACCAGAAGGTGGAGTCTCCGGTGGTCACTGCCTCTTGTTAGTTTCTTTGATTTCCTTTGGTGAAAAATGATTCTTGTCTTGGTGAGGTCTGTTAAATCCATCCTTTTCCAAATGGAGCTGCTAGTGCGTGGAAGGGATTGGAACTGTCTCTCCCTCTGGTCGTCCTTCGCCATCCACTGGGTGATCTGATTTCCCATTTTCTGGGATGTGCCTACAGGATTTGTCTCCCACCACCCCCAGTGTAAAGAGGCAGGGTGCATCTGGTGCCAGATATCATTCAACCCTGCAACAATCCCCCCTTTATGACATCACTGCTCATCACCATGGAAACATTTCCAGAGTCACAGAGACTGGATTGTGGCATCATAGCATCAGGCAGGAGGAGGGGGAGGGGAGAGGAGAGATTGAAACTGCCCGCAGGGATGAAATTCCAACGAAACCGTTTGGATCGGCAGGGATGTAGGATTTTTCTGTTTGGATCCTTGCATCTCTGGAGAGTCTAACTGTGGGTTGCTGGCATAAACCTCATCTAGGAAAAGGAGGAAGAGCTGTTATAGAATGTGGACCCTGGCCCTTTGCTCTTGCTCAGTGTTAGGGGAAACTGAATAATTCTCATGAGCGCTATTCTGTCTTTTATATGCATTTCTCATTTGATCTTCACAAAATCCCCATGAACTATTGGGTCAAAGAGGTTAAATAACCTGTCTAAGTTTACACAGCTGAGCTGAGAAGGGGGGGCAATATGTAAGGCAGAGCTGAGAATTGGGGGTGCAATATGTAGTCTGTGCTCACAAGTGGCTTACAGTTGTGTGTGTGTGTGTGTGTGTGAATTGGAGACCATTATTAAGTAAATAAAATGTAAATAGTTAAAATCATGGTAGATATGAAGAGAATAAACATGGTGCTTCAGTGAGGAGGTACTGGAGAGTGAGTGGGAACTGACTTGTGGTCATATATTATTGCATTTAGGACATGGCTCTACATCTAGTAAGTGTGCACTTAAGGATGCGAGGTACTGAGCTCATAAGTTCTCCTACCTGCCTGAGCTGGCCTGCTGGGTCCCACGACAATGGCCCTCTTCCCTAGCTGATTTCCTCTGCTTATGTCCCCATCTTCCTGTACTCCACTTCTCCATTAGTCTGCTCTCTTCTGTCAGCTCTCTTCCCTTGATTCTGTTTCTTCCTGCCAACCCCCCACTTTCTCTTTCTTTCGACTGTAAACTCCTCAAGAGAGAGAAGACATTCTCCTCTGATATAAGACAAACCAAATCCTTGGTTTGCCCAAGGATTAGGCTAGAATATCTGCTGCAAAAATAAATGAGCAGTAGCCCAGGCTAGATTTGCATGGTTAAAAGATATTCTCTTATAGATTTGTCAAGTTTTGGCTGATAAATGAATGAACAAGTAACAAATGAACATTAAAAGGTACTCCCGCAGTGAAATGGCCAATCACGTTTAGCTAAATGACCTTGGGCAATTTATTTGTATTTTCAATGTGTAAATGTCTCTTGTTTACAAAAGGGGCATGAATCTTAGTATGTACTTCATGGCATCAATGTTCCAGTTCAGTGAGATGTGCCTGCAAAGTCTTATAATGTCTATCTCGTCAGTTAACCATAATTAAGTGGGTTAAATGTATCATTTGTATTTTTTCCCCTGTAATTTAAGTAAACAATTTTTGAACTCAGTGCAAAACTTTGACTCTAGTCCATATCACATCTAGATTTTCCCAAATTTTGAATTAGAAGGATCAGAATAAATAGTATTTTTGTCATTTGCGGGCTCCATTGGCGAAGGGGGCCTAGATAGTATAAGTCCTGGCATGGAGCTGATTTCTGAGAACTCGGTCATATACCAGAGGTAGTATTTTCCCAAGTGTGGCCTTGACCTTTGGGCTGGAAGAGCACATTAAACAGGGTTAAGCCCCTGTCTCTAAGAGCAAACAGTTCTTGTCACATGGTACTGACAGAGGGGAAATTCGTAGGGTTGTGTGTGTTGACATGCACGCACTGACCAGGTGAGAGAGGCTTGGCCGGACTGCTACTCAAAACCGGCTGTCTAACTCTAAGGAAGTTCGTCCATCTTTCTGGGCCCCAGTATCATTAGATAAGAAGGGGAGAAGGGGAGGGCTACTAGATCTTTCTTTCCCCCAAATTGTTATCGATGTATAATATATATACACTAGAGTGCACAGATTTAACTGTACATCTCAATGAGTTTTTTACATATGATTACACTGATATTACCCCATCACCTAAACTAGATCAAGATATAGAACATTTATGGCACCCTGGAAAGCTTCTTCATTCCCCCTTCACATCAGTAGCCTCTTTCCTGGGAGTAATCAATATTTTAATTTTTTTCAAGTTTTGCCCGTTTCTGAAATTCACATAAATGGAATAATATTGTGTGGTGCATGGCCTCTAAGATAGCTCCCAACGATCTCTGCCTCCTGACATTTAATGCCTTTGTATAATCTCCTCCCCCCTGGGTGCAAATTGGCCCCCATACCTGCTTGTAATGGGTAAGATATGGTGCAAGTGGTAGGATATCACCTCCAAGATTAGGTTATAAAAGACTGTGACTTTCACTTTGCTTGCATTCTCTCTGGCTCCTCTCGGCTTGCTCTGATAAAGCCAGCTGCCATGTTGTAAGCTACCTGCTGGTGAAGCACTGAGGCCCTCAGCTCAACAGCCTTATATGTGAACCTGGAAGCAAATCTTCCCTTGGCTGAGCCTTAAGACCACTGTAGTCTGACTGACACTTTGAATGAAACCTGGTGAGCAACCCAGAGCTGGAGGACTCAGCTAAGCTACACCTAGATTCCTGACCCACAGAAATCATTGAGATAGTAAAGAGCAATTGTTTTAAGCCACTGAGGTTTGGTGTAATTATTATACAGCGGTAGATAACTAACATATATAGTACATTCTGTTTCATGTCAGGCTTTTTTCACCTTATGTCTGTGAGATCTGTCCCTATTGACATAGATAGCTTTA
>NW_011888870.1:5013184-5025146 GCF_000151845.1 Pteropus vampyrus | reverse complement strand
TAGGATATCACCTCCAAGATTAGGTTATAAAAGACTGTGACTTTCACTTTGCTTGCATTCTCTCTGGCTCCTCTCGGCTTGCTCTGATGAAGCCAGCTGCCATGTTGTAAGCTACCTGCTGGTGAAGCAATGAGGCCCTCAGCTCAACAGCCTTATATGTGAACCTGGAAGCAAATCTTCCCTTGGCTGAGCCTTAAGACCACTGTAGTCTGACTGACACCTTGATTGAAGCCTGGTGAGCAACCCAGAGCTGGAGGACTCAGCTAAGCTACACCTAGATTCCTGACCCACAGAAATCATTGAGGTAGTAAAGAGCAATTGTTTTAAGCCACTGAGGTTTGGCGTAATTATTATACAGCAGTAGATAACTAACATATATAGTACATTCTGTTTCATGTCAGGCTTTTTTCACCTTATGTCTGTGAGATCTGTCCCTATTGACATAGATAGCTTTAGTTTCTTCCTTTTTATTTCTGTGTTGTATTACAGTGAAGGAATATACCCAGATTATTTATTTTTTCCTGTAATTGAGGACACCTGGGTGGTTTCTATTTTTTCACCATATGAACTTCTTGCGCATTTTTTTTTTTGTAGATATATGTGTTTGTTTCTCTTCAAGTATGTAATAACTGGATCACAGAATAAACTACAGTAGCTTCTACCAAACAATTTTCCAAAGTGGTTATACTGATTACACTCTCTCCAGAAATGTATGCATTTTCAGGTATGCTATTTCCTTGGTAAGGCCTGGTATTTTTTATGGTTTTTATTTTTTATTTTAGCCATTCTTATAGGTGTGTAATGGTGTGTCCCATATGATTTTTAATTTGATGACTAATGGATGTTGACCATTTTTCATATGCTTAATGGTGATTTGGATATCCTCTGTAGTGAAACACTTATCCCAATATTTTGCCCATTTAATATTAAATTGTCTATTTTAAAATGTGGATTTATAGTTCTTTATATTCTGGATGTAATTTTTTTGTCAGATATATTTATCGTAGGTAACTTCTTCCACTCTGTAGCTTGCTTTGTTTTTCTACTAATGGTGTGTTTTTACAAAGGGATGCTCTTAATTTTAGTGAAGGGCAATTTGTCAATTTTTTTTCTGTTAAAGTTGTAAGATATTTGCCTGTTTCTGTATTGGAAACATATTCTCCTATGTTTTTTTTTTTTTCTAGAAGTTTTTTGGTTTTAACTTTCACATTTTGGCCTGTGATCCATCTTGAATCTCTTTTTTTATATGCTGAGTGTCTGAAGCAAAAAAGGGTCAAAATCACTTCTTTTTTTCATATAGAATGCCAAATGACCCAGCATCATTTACTGAAAGTGTGTCTTTCTTGCAAATTAGGTTTCTTTATGTATGTATGTCGGTTTGTGAATTCCCTATTTGGTTCCATTGGCCTTTTTTCTATATCCTAATATCAGTGCTACACTGTCTTAATGCTATACCTTTATAATCCATCTTATTATTTGGTAATTTAAATTTGTCAGCTTCTTGTGTTTTCCTCATGATTGTCTTGGCTCTTGACCCTTTGCATTCTCATATACATTTTAAAATCAACTTGCCAATTTCCATAAAAAAGCCTGCTAGAATTTTTAGCTAGTATTACATTATATTAGTTGGTCAATTTTTGGGAAAATTGATATTGTTTGTTTTTCCTTAATATCTTTCAGCAGTGTTTCACAGTTTTAAATGGAAAAGTTTTGGAAATTCTTTGATGGATTTATGCCCAGAAATTTGATATTTTTTGATTCTATTTTAAGTAGGAACTAAAAACATATTTTTTAAGTATTGATAGTATTATCTTTAGATTCTTTTGGATTATCTTTGCATACCACCATATCATCTGTGAATAATAAAAGGGTGTTTTCTTTCTCTTCTTTATACCTTTTATTTCATTTTCTTGCCTTATTGCACAGGTTGTGACCTCTCCACAGTGTTGAATAGACGTGATGATGGTAGACATCTTTCTCTTGTTCCTGAGTTCAGGGGAAATGTATTCAATATTTCATGATGAGTCACCCATGTTTGCTGTAGGTGGTTATAGATACCTTTTATCTGGTAAGGGATAAATGTCTCTTATTCAGGTCTCACATTTGATGATTATCTCTGTATAGAAGATGTAAAAGCTAATATATAAAAGGGAATAATAATGATAACACAAGAATCAGAGAGGAAGAGAGAGGAGGAGATGAAGAAGTATGCTAAAAAAGAGAGTAAAGAAAATTTTCTTGGATGCCCTCTATGTTCTAGACACTGTGAGAGCCCAGGTAAGTTGTGATCAATAGGTCACATGGCTAGCAAGGGCTGGAGGCTGGGTAAGAACACACTTCTTCCAGAACCAGAGTCTTATTCTTTCTATTACACCCAGAGGGAGAGTAAACAAAAAGACCTATAAGAAAGAAAACAGTTACTGCAAAGTCCTCCTTCGGGCCTAAGGCATCATGTCTTTGCTGTGTGTCTCCATCCTGTTTCTTTCTTACTGTCTCTTTCTCAATCTCTAGTTTAGCCTTGGTCTTAATCTCGGTTTCCAGTTCAATCTCACTCTCTCTCCAGTGGAGAATGATGGTGTGGGCCTCCTTCCCCTTCCATCCAGATTGTATGAGGCTCCTGTGCTCTGGATTGCCTCTGATTTTAATTCAGCTTTTTGAGATGCCCATTACATGATGCCAGTTATCCGGGGTCACTTAGATCATGGTGTCTGGAGCATGAATTAATGGACATAGTTGGTACTTCCTTTGTGTCTTGGTGTCAACTCTATGCAAATAATGGCCATCCCACGGTTACTGGTCCGCACTGAGTAAGAGGACTGAGCAAGTTTCAGGCTGGAGTGAAGGCTTTGACCACGCCTCCTCACCTCAGAGGAGCCCAGCCTTTTGTGGCTACGAGCCAAGCTTATTTTCTATGGCTGAGGCCTCTGTCGAGATCCCCAAGCTGGAGTGTTTGCAAGCCGGGCTGATGCTGTGCAGCCTGAGCTCCCTGCAGCTGGCCCAGTTCTCCTGTCGGTTTTGCTTTCTCTTTTGCAAAGCCTATCCTAAGGCTATTGTTTGGTTTTCTAGTCCTGACTGAATTAGGATGGTTCCACTTAAGGTGAAAACAATAGAAAACAACCACAAAAAAGCACCCTAGAAGGAACAGAATAAAGAAGGTTTTTTTTTTTTTTTAACTCTTTGAAAGATGAATGCAAATGGGCTTTGCGGTGTTTTAATACATTCAAGATGCTCCCCTAACACTAGCCAACCTGTCACACAGCCTGTCTCTAGTGCGTTTATGTGGTGGAAAAGTTTGTCGAGGAAGAGGCTGAGGTTTGGGCTGAGATGTTGCCTGCTTGAGGGCTCCCGAGCCAGCATTTTCATTACTGAAATACAAAACACCCACTGGTCCCTAGATTTGGACATCTGAGGGGTTGGTACAGGGGGTGAAGTGTGCTGGGAATGAAGCCATTATTCACCATCACCCTGTTATTCTGTACAGGCAATAAATTTTGTCGCACCTCAGGGCTATAGCCAGTGTCCTAGCAGTGGCCAGTTGTCTCAGAGTATGACCTTCTGGTGACAGCGTGGATGATTCAGCACCATGCATTCCCCATTCCTGGAGACAGCATTGTGTGTGTGTGTGTGTGTGTGTGTGTGTGTATGTGTGCGTGCGTGTGTGTGTGTATGTGTGCGTGCGTGTGTGTGTGTGTCTGCATGTGTCTGCGTGTGTGTGTGTGCACGTGCACTTAGCAAAGAAGATCATTGGAATTGCTTCCATCTCTGAGATTTTATAATTTTTTTCTCTCTCATCAATATTTTAAAATAAGAGGGTTGGCACATGACCAGATATTTGTTTAAAGCAGTAGGTGCTCTCACTCCCTGGGAACATTCTAGCAGGGTAGAATTGATGTCAGTGGTGGACACGCATGTGCACAAACGGAAAAATGTGAGGATGCTGAAATTAAATTTCTTAACTGGACGTAGACCCTTGAGAGCACTTTATGGATGAACAAGGAACATTTTACATCTTCCTGCATTCTGCCCTCAAGTAGTTGAATTCAGGATGGTGATGTGTGACAATGCCATGAGGCTTTAATAATAGCGAGCCCTGTCACAGCGAGGTGACTCTCATTATTTGCCATTGACTCACTGGGTGGACTTGACCTAGTCCACATGAGAGGCTTCCAGGGGCAGGGTTGAGAGCTGTGAAGGCAGCTATTAAATGAGTCATTGTTGTAAAATGCTTGGATACATCTGGTGCTTACTAAGTACTTAATCAATATTACAAATGTGATTATTGTTGCTGAAAAAGAGGTGAAGAATGTAACCACCTGGCCTGGTAACCAGGTCCTCAGAGTCAGAATTTAGGTGTAAGGGTGCTATTTAGGATGAAAGAGAGTGTCCACTACTGGGGAGTGAGGGGGACTCAGTGTGATCACTTGTTTTGAAATGTTTTACTTATGTCTTCGACACTTCTGCTAGGTTTATTCTAGCGGAATGTGCTCAGGACTTGCTGCTCGAGCTGTTAGCCTCCTGAGGGCAAGGACCATGTCTGTTCCTGCAGTCCCTGGTTCATAGCATGTGCTCAAAACATATTGTTGATAGATGAATGATGTGCTCAAAATGACCTAGCAGTGAGCTGTGATAGCCCCCAAAGTGAACACTATCTAAAACAACAGCATCGTGTCCACCTGCAAGGTCCTGCTCTGCTCTCCCTACCTGGGCATGTCTGCAATGTTGCTTTCAGGTGGGGAGCAAGGCAAATGAGAGTGTCATTGGCCACGAGCAACCAGGACAGGGAAGGATCCTGGAGGCCTCTTGTAAACTGTTGAAAATATTTGGTACGTTTAGCCTGGAGAAGATCTGGAGGATTAGAGGTCTTCTCTTATTTGAAGGGAATCTATGCAGAAGAATGATAAGAAGAGTTCTTTATAGCCTTAGGGGATAAAAGTTAGATCGAGATGAGATTGCAAGGAGGCTGATTTATTTATTTTTTGGCACCATAAGGGGGAATTTTGCCTGGGGGAGAAGTGGTTAGCAGAGTCTTGGGGATCTTTTCAACTGTCAAGTATGGAGGATTTTGGAATCTATTTTCAAATTTCCTTCTAAAGTAAAAATTAAGTAAGAACTGGGTTTTCTGGTGGAGAGGGAAATAAATGTTGTTGGAATGGCCCATTTGGACCGATGGGGGTTGTTGAGAACCTTATCCACCTTGAACATTTACTTTGGATTAGGAGCATTGCCTGGTGTTTTCTTTGTCTGGGAATACCTTCCAGGTGCTTAGTAGAGAAGGAGATGTACTCAGGCAGGTGATTTGGCCCAGGTTCATATTTTCCTTATCAAATCATTTCCTGGAACTCTGTGCTGTCAGTTGAATCTTTTTTACATGAAGTCCACTTTTCCTTATCTAAATAAGTGATTTGTAGGTAGAACGGACCTGCTTTAAACCCTTCTGGAAGTTTCTTCAGGACCTTGGATGGCCCCCTAAGCATGGGTTTTTGCCTTGTCAGCCAAGAACTTCTTTCCTTTCGTGAAGAGTCCTTGCCCAGGGCTCTTGATTGCAGCGGCCCATTTGTCCCCTTTTCTCTCGGTGAAGAGTTCCAGAAAGCCTTCTGTTGACCTTCTTTTAATTGCTAATAATTATTCAATTTTATATAGCCCAGAGTGATAAATATTCATGAATAGCACAGTGCATCAGGATCCAACACTTTAAGCTATTGTGTTTTTTTAATTACACTGAAACATGGAATTAAATGCAATAAAGGGAAAAGAGGGAGCATATGTATCTATTTCAGTCCTGCTGTGGGGCTGCGTGGGAAGCAGATAGGAAATGTTGGCCCGAGTGTCATAATGTTCTGTCTTAAAGTTCTAGAGGAGACTCCTAAAATGTCTGGATTTGGCCGGCTTCATTCATTCATTCATTCATTCACTCACTCACACAATCACCCATTAATTCACTCAGTACACATTTACTGATTGTTACTGTGAGCACGTACAGTGCCTCTCAGTGGTATACAAATAGATTAGAACAGGGACCTCCAGGAGCTCACAGTCTAGTCCTGGAAGAGACAGGCACATGAATTAGCCATGCCAGAGTTATGAGGTATGTGTAGGTAATATAAAATACAGCATTCCCAGAGGCAGAGAATAATTATATGGGGTGGTAGATGACGTGGTGTAGAGGTGGTGCTTCTTATTAGGACTTAATGGTTTACTGGTCCTGCCTTAAATGCTGCTTTTCTCAGCCCAGTGAGGCTCATCTCTGGGCATGCCCTGACGGAGATGGGCTACCAACCTACCCCAGAGGGGCTGTTTAGATTGTGGACTCTGGAGTCAGACTGATGGTTCCAGATCCCAGCTCTGGCACTTAATGATGGGTGACTATAGCCTTGGTAAGTTACTCAGCCTTTCTGTGCTTCAGTTTGCTTATCTGTAAAATGGGGTTCATCATAAAACCGACCTCACAGGTTGCTGGAAGGGCTACACTAGTTGATTTGATGCATGTGGGGCGCCTGCACCATGCCTGGCACACAGAATGTGCTGAACTGTGAGCATGTCAGCTACTATTGCTGTTTGCTCTGAGGCCTTGGCCCATGGGTTCCTGGTGCAGCTTTATTGCTGTAGACTTCTGGGTTCTGCAGAGAGCTCTTGTGAGATTTTGCGTTATGAGGAGGCAGGCAAAAATGCAGGGGAGCATTGTGAGAGTTCTGAAGCACTCCTGAGAGCCAGCAAGAGCTGGGCAAAGGCAGAGCCTTAACGCGCACCTTCCAAAATGCCAGCCCCAGATAGAGCGGGAGGCTGGGCAGGCACCATGGGGGATAGAGAGTGGGAGGGACAGCGCAAGGGGAAACTGGCAAAGTTCACTGTGAAATCTCTGCCTCAGACCCCTTTCTCTCTAGGGAGAAAGGCACGCTCGTGCGTGGGTGTGACACACGCTGCACACCGCGGGCCGTGTTTCCCTGCTTTCAAATGGGAAATAAGAGTTCTTTGTTTGTAGCGCACACGTGGGGAGATGCTCAAGAGCCAGCGTGGGGACTTTCTCCAAGAAAACAAACCCAGTTTCTGGAGAGGCGATTTCTTTTTATAGCCTGAGATCTGAAGGAGCCCCAGAAAGCTCTCTGTCTCCAGAGGGTCCAAGCACCTTCACCCATCTCAGTCCTCCTCCCCAGCCCTGACTGCCATGTAGGGCTGACCAGAGAGCCCTGGATCCCAGCTTTCCCACCAGAGACCACCCAGCTTGCCTTTTTTTGTGTCAGTTCATACTGTAGCTATTTTAAGTCAGAGGTGGATTAGGGGGCCAGGTTGTAGAGGAAAATGCCTGGGGTCTCTGCTTGAGATAATGATGCATCATGGTTGGTTTTGTTTCAGTACCTTGGATGAAACTGTGTGGCATTTAACTAATTATCAGCTCTCTCTGAGCCTAGTTTCTTCATCCATCATGAGGGGATTGATCAGAGTCCAAGCCAGAGTCCTTACTATGCCCCTCAAGGCCCCTGGATTGGCCCTTGTCACTTCTGCTTGCTCCCTTGGCTCATTCGGTCCAGCTATACTGGCCGCTCTGTTCCCCAACATACCAGCAAAGCTCCCGCCCCAGGGCCTTTGCACTGACTCTGCCCTCGCTCGCAGTGCTCTGTTGCCATCTAGCTGCATGGTTTATTCTCTCCCCTCTTCCTGGTGTTCAGTTAAAATTACTTTCTCAGTGAGGCCTGCCCTTGTCTCCCAGTGGGCAGTTGTGTGTGTACCTCTCCTCACACTTACCTTCTTTCCCTCCTTTGCTTTTCCTCCTTGTATTTCACATATCTATTTTACTGATTTCTGTTATTTACAGTCCGTTGCCCCATGAGAAGGCACGCTCCGTGAAGACAGAGATTTGTCTGTTTCCTTTCCAGCCCCAGCGTAGTACAGCAGGGCAAGGGGAGGGGAGTGGGACAGAGTGGGGGAAACTGAGCAAAGCCAGGTAGTGGAAACACTGCGATCGCAAACCTTCTGGTTCTCCTTTATCTCTTGAGCTATGGAAAAAAAAAAAAAAAGGACTTTCCAGAAAGCGCTCCTGAGAGCCAGCAGGAGCTGGGCAAAGGCTTTCCAGCAAGTGCTTTCTGGAAAGTCCATTTTTGTTTACTTGGAGAAAAAAATCCTTATGCTGGTTCTATCTGGTGCCTAATAAATATTTGCCAAGTGAATGAATATGAGACCAGGCCTGGAGCCCTGCAGCCTGGACTCCCCCACTTACCAGCTCTGTGAACTCAGGCCTTGCTGACTTTGATTTCCTTTCCTGTGAAAAAGGGGATAGGGGTGTAATTACCTTATAGAGTTGTGAGGGGTCCAAGCACATCTAAAGAATGGCTGCATCTTGTAAGGGCTCAGTGGGTTAACTACTGTTTTGAAAAGTATTTCAGCTCTTAACCTTCTCATTCCAGGCAGGGGCCAGCCCATCCATGGAACTAGAGTCAAACCCTCAAGCAATGACTTCTGTAGTCACCAATCTGGTTACTGCATCCTGCCTTATTTGCTGCCGTAAACGAGGGTGGGGCCTGCCAGACAGATGGCACAGATGAAAACTCATTTCCATGTTACTAAGGTCTTTGGAGAATAGACACCCAGGCAGAAGAGAAGTATTTTGAAATGGCACCTGGTTTAGGTACCTGGAGGACGCTGGGATGGAAGGACCTGGCTTTGGGCCCTGAAGCAAAGTCTGGAGTTGCTCTTGGGGTGGGTGCAGGCAGCCCCCGAAGTCTTCCGTTTCCTGCTCCCGAGTCTTGCTTAGTCCTGGCCCAGGATCTTTTATAGTAATTAAGATCCTCCCTGGCATCACAGCTAATCTGGGGGTCACTGGCTTTCAACCAGTGTTTTGGGGACACTGCCTACCCAGGACATAGAAGCATGCTTTGCGGAGGCCTTTATAGAGCTCAGAGGAAGGTCCTAAATGTCCCAGTGGTAGGGACAGTTACCCTGATTCTGCTGCATCCCTCCCACTCTCCACAATGGACCATTTAAATCGAGGTGACATTGGAGCTGGGAAGGTTGCGATGAGTCCAGAAAGCCTGAGAAGACTTGGAAAGGGAGAGCCTGAAAGCCTCTTTCTTCAGGTATATTGCTCAGATTGGAAGCTTGAGTATGAGCCTATGTTTGCCCCTTGGTCATAGAGACAGGATGTGCTTCTCAGGGCCAGAACGCCTAGGAGTCTCAGTGCCTTTGATTTAGAAAAAGCAGGTGCTTGGAAAGGAGTCCCAGCTGGTCCTCACATGAGTTCATTTATAGAGAGATGGAAAAGATGGAGCCTGCCAACACCGATCTGGTGGGTCAGTGAAGCTTCCAGGATATTTTTTATTTTTTGCCCTTATCATAAAGCCCAGAGTGAGGGAGGAATAAAAATGGGAGCGCAAGGTATTTTTACCCTTCTGCCTTGGTGCTGTTGTGATGGCTCGTTGTATACATGCTGTGGGTAATTTTTAGCACTAGCTGGTGTGTATCACCTGACTCTTGTCCCAGCCAAGCTGCAGCTTGGAGAAGAATGGGGAAGCCAGTTATGGAGGACTGGTGATTCTAGGGCGGAGTGGTGCTAGGATTCAGAAGTGATGGCTGAGCGACGGCAGTGGCTGGCGGGACTGGCATGGGCCTGTCTTCGTCGGCTTGGACTGCCTTAACAAATACCCTAGACCAGTGGCTCCAATGACAGGAATGTATTCCTCACTGTTGTGCAGACTGGAAGTCCAAGATCACGGTTCCAGCAGTGTCGGTGTCTGGTGAGAGCTCTCCCCTGGGGTTGCCACCTTCTCGTTGCGTCCTTACATAGCCTTCCTTCTGCGCATGTGGGTGGAGAGGCAGAGAGGAAGTGATCCTTCTGGTCTCTTCTTTTAAGGGCACTACTCCCATCACAAGGCCCCCATGACTTCATGACTTCACCTACACCTAATTACCTCCAAAGCCCCCACCTCCAAATACCTTCACACTGGGGGTTTAGGATTCAATGTATATACTTGAGGCGGGTGGTGGTGGGTGGCGGGGCACAGTTCAGTTCATAGCAGGAGCCCTCCGCATTCGTGGAAAGTCTTATTGTTCAGCTGACCAAGCAGCCTGCTTCTTCCTCCTGCCCGTGTTTGGTGAGTGCCTTCCCCATGCTGGGCTCAGGGCTCTGTGTCGGGGGGGGATACACGATGGTGAGACAGAGGCTTGTCACTGTGGTATAAAGGTCCATAGGAAGATCTTAGAAAGCCTGCAGACTTCTCCAGTAGGGGTCGATGGAAGGTTCTGTGGGAACAGAGAACAGGTGCTGTCTACACCGCCAGTGGAACTCACAGAAGAGGTGACATTGGCACCGAGTTTTGAAGCTCTAAGAGTCAAGGGGCTGATTCTTTAGTGGGTTGGGGCTGGCTGTGGTTCTGCCACTCTCCTGGGAAGTGACCCTGGACAAATGAATGACTATGAGCTTCAGGTTCCCAGGAATCATGGTACCTGCCATACAGGGTAGTTGTGAGGATTAACGGAGGTGACATTCATCAAGTGTGCCTGGCCTGTGTCAGTAAATAGAGCCATTATCAAACTCTAAGCATTGTTATCTTTTGCTTCATTTCTTATTCCTGTTTTTATTTGGGCCCATGGTCACATTCTCTGGAATAGTGCTCCACAGAGTAGGTGAAGCCCATCCATTTTTTCACCCATCTATTCATTAAGTTCATTGCTCCCTTTTGTTTAACATTTGCTGAGCACCCACTATGTGCCAGGTGCTGGGGCAGCTGCTGGGACACAGGAATGAATTGGGCTGGGCCTTTGTACACTGGCGTGGGTTGTAGCGTAGCACAGCGGTTCCTTGCCACACCCTAGTGCTGGTCAGCCCTGCTCCACCACTGACCACCTGTGACAGCTCTGGACAGTTTCTAACCTGCTCTGCTCTGCTCTGCTTGGGCGGCTCGACTGTAAGATGCAGATGATGCTCAGACATATCTTATGAAGTTTCTGTGTGGATAAACCAGCTCTTCCATGGAAAGAACGTAGTGCTAGGTATTTATTTAGAAAGCACTCCGTAAACATTAACGTTGATTAATAGCTGGAGAGATAGACAGTAAATGGATAATGGACATGTGATGAGAGAAGCTCTAAAAGAGGCCTGAACTGAGCATTGTGGGAGCGTAGAGGAGGCACAGCCTGTGTCTGCAAGGCAGAGAAAGGATGCTGTGTTCACTGTCCAAGGATGAGCTCACTGGTCACCCCGGGGTCACCTCTGATACCAAGGCTGCTACACCCTGGCTCCAATGGAATCCTCTGAGTGGGCAGAGGCTTCTAGGGTCATCCACCAGCACTCTTCTGTAGTGAGATCATGGGGCCTGGGGGCTGGAATAAGCGTTTCCTGCCCAGCCAGGAGATCAAGGCCATAGCTGTGAGGGTCATCTGCATGCAGCACCCCTGGCACACCCAGACCCATGTGAAATCCACAATGCTTCCCCAGTTTATTGAGTTTCCTTAGTCTTCTGGCTCCAGCTCTGGCTCACCTTTCCCACCTCTGAGTCATTACAAAAACTTGTGTGAGCCTGGAAATAAGGGTGGCATGAGACCCTGCAGCCTTGGGGTGGGAGGGAGGGAGGGAGAGCCAGGGAGAAGAACAGGTGTAGGCATGGCGGTAAATGCATAGGATGTTTCTTAAGGAGCATAGGCTCTTATTTGTCTTTCAGACCCCACGAGTCAGCTTTTCTGTGGTGAGAGGAGGTCGGGGAAGAGGACACCACCGTCTCTCCAGAAGTGAGGCTCTGAGCAGGGGCTTGGCTTTCCTGGAGACAAACGGGCTCTATAGGAGTGCTTTCCTGGTCTCATTTTTTGGGGGTGGCATTAGGGGGGGGTGACAGCAGTGGTGAGTAGCTTGGGGCTGGGGGTGGGAGCACAGCAAATGGTGAATGGAACTGCCAAGTGCTGTGCAGACTCAGAGACTTCAGCTTTACTCACCCCCTGCACCAGTCTCCTGGGTACATAAAGTGACAAATAACTGATC
>NW_011888870.1:4997986-5011324 GCF_000151845.1 Pteropus vampyrus | reverse complement strand
GACGCCCGTTTTCTCCCGTTCCTGCTCTTTTTCCTTCTCTCTCCTCTTTTTCCCTCTCCTCTCTCATCTCTTTCTCTCCCCTCCCTTTTTCTCCCCCTCTCTTGAATTCCCTCCATACCAGCCTTTTTGAGGGAGCCGGTGTGGGTGGGATTCTGATGCATCCATGGTTACCTGCTGCTCCACACCCCCAGGGTTCTGTCCCTCTACCTGCTGACTCCTGGAACCTCCCCACCGGGCCAGTTTTTGGCAGTATGGCTCCGAGTACCTACAGCAAAGAACAAGGGCAGGTTCTGTGTGACCTGTGGGAGATGAGCCCATCCTTTCCCCTCCAGGTAGGCACACATGGCAGGGAAGCGAGGACATGTCACACAGAAGTGCAGTCAGTTTTGAGTATAGCTGGGAGTGGCTTGTTCATCAGTTAATGTTATATTTTCCATCTTTTTGGGGAAGCTGTCCCCAACCTTTTTGGCACCAGGGACCGGTGCTCCTATGAGAATCTAATGCCTGATGGTCTGAGGTGGAGCTGAGGCGGTGATGCTAGCGCTGGGGAGCGGCTGCAAATGCAGAGAAGCTTCACTCACTAGCCTGCAGCTCACCTCCTGCTGTGCAGCCTGGTTCCTAACTGGTCATGGACAGGTCTGGTCTGCGTCCTGAGGGTTGGGGACCCCTGATTTAGGCGACTCAGACTCTGGCTCCCCAGTCTTCTTGCCTTGACATACAAAGCCCTTCATGATCTGCCCCCTCTGTCTCTTGTGTCACCTTCCATCACTCCTCCCCTCCACCACCGGGTAAATGGAAATGCTTATAATTCTAAGAAAGCTCTTTGCCTCTCACACCTCCAGGCTTTGATACATTTTGTTTCTCTGTTGCCTGAGCAAGATCCACTCATCCTTCAAAATTTAGCTCAGATGCCTCCTCCTCTGAGAAACCCTCCTGACCAGCCCCTGGCTGACTTGGCCTTCAAGGCTCTTTCTCCTGTGGTCTGCTCACTTTGTCCATGTTGCCAATGAAGTTCCTGTTACCTTATGAAGTTGTGGTTGGTTTTTTTGTATATCTAGTTCTTCATCCAGATAGGAAGTTCCCCAAATTATGTCTTTAACTCCTTCCTGCCTCAGGGCCTTTGCATGTGCTGTTGGAGCTTCACGGATGCCCTCATGAACATTCTCACTGTTCATGAGACTGGCCCCATGTCACCCTTCATATCTCAGATTCAATATCATCTCATCGAAGAGGCCAGCCCTGATTCTCCTCACCCCTACATAATCATTCTATTTATTACAACACCCTTTTCCCTCCGGCAATGCTTTATTACGACTTAAAATTTAATTTATTTCTTTTTTTTTGTCAGTCTTCAGCACTAGATGATAACACCTATGAGGGCACTGCCCCTGTCAGCTGGTTCACTACTGCGTCCCCACCACCTAGTGCTATGCCATTTGCTGAAGGGCCGAAGAGTGAGGCTTAGGGAACAGATGCTGCGGAGGCCTAGAGAACGGGAATTTCAGATCAGGATTACCCGGATGTGGTTAACCGAGAAGAGAGGAACTGGGGATTGGTTTCTCTGTAAACTGTACCCTGTCATCTCATCTGTGGCTACATCAGTGACATTTGGAGCAGTTACCTTCACTGTGTGGCATCAGCCATTTCTCTTCTTTGTCCTGTTTCAGTTTTCATGTATGTTTCTTGGGAATTCTTCAGTTTGGTTTGTGTCTAGCAAACCGAAGTGTTCTTTTGCTGAAAATATAGAGGAGTTTGATGGAGAGCAGCTACAGTTACTGGATCACCTCTTGGTTTAGGCACAGTGAGGGGCTGGAGTGTCTTTTATCCTTTGCCTGCAGGTGGGAGATTTCCTTACAAATATATGTGGCTCTGGGTGGTAGTACCCACAAAGGCCTGTTGGTGATGAAGTTCTGTGGACGCTGGGTCTCCTCGGGGTGGGGCAGGGGGGTGAATCTGAGGGGTCTGGGGGCCTTGTTTCTGCTGCTTCATTCCTCTGAGAAAGGAGGACTCTTAAGTCCCACCCCTGAAGCCCCCACTGAGAGCTCCCCGTCCAGGGGAGGCGCCCAGAGGAATGATCTGCTTGGACTCCCATCATTTTCGGAGGTAGAAATCAGGGTTCATGGAGAAGAAACACTTTGCCTAAATCACAGGGTTGAGGCAGGACTCGAATCCAAATCTCAAGTCACCTCACCTGGGGCGCTTTGCCCTCATCGTAGCTCGAGCCTCATGGAATCCAGCACGTCAATGCAGAGGCGTGGGCTTCTGTGCGGCAGGAACCTTTACATTTACTTTCATTGTACAAAGATAAGCCTTTTCTTTCACGGTCCTCCTCCTCCCTCCCATTCATCGACCTGAGCACACTGAGTTGATGAAGGCAAGGGCTTGGGTTCCAGGGTCGTGGGTGGGAAACAGGTCTTTCCCAGTATCTGTGATCCAAATAGACCCTGCTTGTCTCTGGCTGTGCTTGTCGGGACCAGGCAGGGCTGCTGAGGGCTCCTCTCTGTTAGCAATGACCCGATCAGCAGGTCTTTTTGGAAAGAGAGCACCCACGTCTGTCTAGAGCACTTTCTTTTTCAGATACACGTTTTAAAAGGTTGTTTCTATGTATTTAACCTTTTCCAGCTGAAGGATCCACCAGAAAACTCTTCCTCAAACTGCTTTGGTTCAGGCGTGTGATTGCAGCAAGCCCCAACCACTGTATCCTTAAGGACAGTGTCCAGGGGGCTGGGCTTGGCCGGCAGCCTGTGGGCAGTTTGCCCTGCAGTGCTATTGTCCTCCCGACCTGCTGTAAGGGATAGGTAAGGAATGGAGGGAAGGATTCCATGGTAACGAGGCTGGAGAGCCCTAGTGCCATGGTGTCATAGCAACCGAATGGAGGAATTCCATCCACATAGTGACAGGGAGACCCTGGGACCTATCAGACTCTGGCTGGCTCACTGCATCTGCAGCCAGGCTGTGGCCATCCATGATGCAGGTGGTGGTGGGAGGACAGTGAAAATGACTAGGATGGGAGGGTTGGAAGAAGTTGTTTTGTGTGGGTTTGGAAAACTAAAAAATAAAATTCTTAAAAGATGGAGAAGTAGAAAGGGTTCTGCCAGATAAGTACCAATAAAAGAGAAAAAAAAAATACAGATCTGGCTTTAGGTCACATCTTCTAGGAAGTGTTTCTTGATTCGTCCCCCTTCCAATGTGTGCCATTTAATTTATTTTCTGATTCCTTGTCTGGTCTGGAGCATTTGACCCTGGCTTTGGGGACAAAACTCATCCCAGTTTTCTTCCTCTCTCTTGTAACATTGTTTTTCTCTGTTCCTTTTGCTCACTCAGGACATGGAGTAGATGCTACAATAACAATCATAGGCTCCTCTGTTCCCCATCATGTATTTCCAGGCCATATGGCTTTTAATGTTTCCAGGTGTGTCCAATTTGGCTAATTAATGGACTGTGGTATGTGTTGATTTCTCTTTTATACCTCAACCCCTCCCCGCCATCCCTCCCCCTTCCCATGCAAGTGTCTGGTTTCTTATCCTGCAGTGGGGACACATGCCGATATATGTGAGTTGATCATGACTTAACTTAGTTGATCAGGAAGAGGCTTTTGTGGCTGGTGTCTTTTAGCGACCTGAGACCATCTCAATATAGATCTAAGGAAGGATTTGAGCCTTCATTCTCTTTCCTCATCAATTGAGAAAGGATGTGGGGCATGGAGGATTTGGAGGTCTTGGGTAGAAAGAACAGAGGTTAGGATGGATGGCAGCAGGGTGTTCTGTGCCCATAACAGCAAAGAAAAGGAAGTTGGACATTGGCCTTCCAGCCGTGGGTCTGCATCATTGGTACCTCAGTGGTCAAGGGCAGCTTTAAATGCAAAGTGTCTTTGAGGCTTTTGGGCACAAAGTGGGTTGAGCTTTCTGTGGGTACACAATGAGCTCCTTGTAAGGTTGGGCCATAGCTTATACTTCTCTGTCCCGCATGGCACCTGTACAAGGATTGGCATCTATATTTGTTGAATCATCCTTGTCCTTGTCAAACATGTTTGTATCCCGGGAGGCCTCACATTTCAGTTGAATCAGAATTACCTGGAAATCTGTTTAAATGTCCAGCATTTGGGGCCCCACCCCAAAGATTCTGATTCAGCAGTCCTGGAAATCTGCTTCTCTATTTTTAACAAGCTGTGCAGGTGATTTTGATGGAGGTCATCTGGGGACCACACATTTAGAAACATTGGTCTCCCCCAGTGTCGTTCCTCATACAGCGAAGCCTCTCTGAGCCACATAAACTTCAAGGTTTGCTATTCTTAGTATATTCACAAATAGTTTTCAAAACAGTAAGATAGCCTCTGAGTGGCTGGCAGACCCGGGAACCTTGCCTTCCCCAGCAGAGGAGAATGCATCAATTCAGTTCTTCTTTAGCCTTAGCTCATGAAGTCGGGAGGCAAAGGCAGGTTGGCTGAGCTCCAGTGTACTGAGTGGGAGGTGATGAGGCCCTCACTGGTTGTGCGAGGTTTGCATACAGGCAGTGCGGGTGAGCTGCTGTTATTTCAGCCGGCCACATCATGAGATCTGTGAAAAGTGAGGGGATAGGGAATTTCGGGGGAGGACTTGCCATTTTGTGTGTGTGTGTGGGGGGGGGGGGGCGTGTCTCTAAAGATAGGAAAGCAAAGCCATTTATAAGCCAACCTACTTTGCAGAAAGTTCAGAAAAACCTATCCCGTATACCGTACTTTCTTTCATTCTGATTTTTCCTGCTACAGTTGGTTATTGGGAGGGTGTTGATGACTATAACAGCCTTGACAGTAATAACCAAGAGCTAACATTTATTACACACACACTCCGTACATGCACAGTGCTAAGCACTTAATGTTTATTATCTCATTTAATCTTCACAATGGCCCCATGACATCTAATGCATCACCACTCTCCATTTGACAGTGGGGAAAACTGAGGCTTCAAGAATAACCCTCCCAGTGATTTACAGCTGGTGATGGACGGACGTGAGATTTGATGCAGTCCCTCAGTTGGAAGCATTATACAAGGGGGAGATTCTTTTATTCACCTTCCTTCTCTCCCCTCTTAAAATGTACATTCTTCTTTCATCCTGTTTATCCTATGTCACCTCTATTTTTGATAGTTTAGTATAGGACATGGCAAGTGGGAATGGAATTGAACAAACGGATTTTTCGAAGCACCTGTTTGAAACCAAACTTCCTTCAGTAAGACACTCAGGATCAGTAGGATGAGCACAGGTTTTGTGTAAGGGACTAGGTAACAGATGTGATTACAAAGCAACGGGGCTGTGATTATCTGTGTGGTTGTCAGCAAAGCCCCTCTCCTGTGTTTGTGACAGATGTCCTCTGCTTGATGGATTCCTTTCAACATCAGGCACAGAAGTTCTTTTCTCTCCTTCCTCTTGGTGGGCAAATGAATATGCATATCAGCATAAAAGTCTAAATTTTAAGGATGAAATTCAGAACCAGAAACTACCCTTCCTGAGATGTCCCAAGTAGGTTGTTGGTTTGGGGAAGCAGCATGGCATTAGGGGAGAAGTTTTGGAAGTAGATGGTACAAATTCTGCCTCTCAGTTCACCTTGGGCTAGTTACCTAATTTCTCTTAGTTGCTGTGTCCTTGTTTCTAGGACATGTGTAGTATGAATGCAGTGGATACGGTCCTATATCCCCCCTCCTCCAGATGAGCCTTCACTTCCCTTAGCTAAGGAGTGTTGGCAGCTGAGTCCTTCCTTAGGAATTGCCCTTGTCATAAAAGAGCTGCCTAGCCCAAGGTCATGCACACTCCCTGGGGGCAACCTGTGTCACTGTCAAAAGTGTAGTGGCCTGGCCATCTTGACTTAAGGTAGAATAAATCCAGAGCTCCCTTGAGAGCCGAAGCCTCTGTTGTGGCTGCATCATACCTCTGCCTCCATGACTTCATCTCCCTCTGCCCAGGCCTGTAGTCTTTACTTCCCCACAGGTGTTTATCTTGAGTGCTCCTCCCCTCACTCTCCAAAATACTCCTGCGTGCAAATCTCTGTTTCACAGCCCTGGGTACCCAAACTACGATGCTTCACTTACAGTATTTTGTGATAATTAAATGAGATCATTGATGTAAGAGCCTAGTGTAGTGCTTGAAAAACAGGAGGTCCTTCATAAATATAGCTTCTATTTTATTAGCTTTAATGTTTGGTAAAATTTATAGCTGTAAAATTTCAAGCCACTTTTCTACGTTTTGGGAAAATATTGAAAATGCAGTCATGATTAGGGCTCGATACATTTCAGTGAAAGTAGGAATTCTTTGGCGTTCTGAAGGAAGCTCTTCTATTGATTCCTGTCAAACTTCATTATAAGAAGTGGTTTGGGACATTCAGATCAGCTTTGTGTGATGGAATTTTATCATGGTGATTTAAAAAAACTTACTAGAAATCATATGCTCTCTGAAGCGTATTCTCAAAGATATTTTCACTTATAGGAAGTGCTTAAACAAACTTGATCTTTTAGTGAGGAAATAATGAAGAAAAGAAGTATAAATTCAACAGAGGGAAGAGGTAATTTGTTGTCATTCATACCTGCTCTTTTAATCTTCCGTGTGTGTGTGTGTGTGTGTGTGTGTGTCCCTAAGAGTGTGTTTGTGTTTTCTTGTTTACTGGAGCATTAGGGAACTTAGGTGATGGTTACCAGTGTGGTTAGGATACTAAAGGATCCACTGAGGGAAGAAGTACTGCTATGCCTTTAAAAAAAAAAAAAAAAGGTTGAGATATAATTTACATATAACAGCATATTAGTTTCAGGTGTACAACATAATGATTCAATATTTGTATATATGATGAAAGGCTCACCACACTAACTCAAGTTAATAACCATTGCTACATGTAGTTACAACTTTTTAGGGTACCACTTAGAAATAACATCTTTAGTAGGTGGGTATAATAGAAGTAGAAAAGGAATGGAAAGAAATTCCCACATTACTGAAATGTATAACATGAAAAGTAAAGGCCCTTCTTCATCTCTGCCTCACAACACAAATTCCACCCCTCTGAGGTCACCATTACCACAACTCATGTCTCCCTCAGCTTCCTCTATATGTGTATGATCACATGCATAATGATGATGTAGCTTGTGTATATATATGTATATATGTGTATGTGTTTTTTTTATATAAATGAAATCCTATCATACATTCTATTATGTAACTTGCTTTCCCCCGCACTTACTCTAATTGGACATCTTTCTTAATCTGTATAGATGAACCTACTTCATTCTTTTTAATGCTTGTGCATAATACTCCATTGAATGGCTACACTAAAATTTATTTGAGACAACCGCCATTGGTGGCCAGCCAGGTTGTTTCCAGCTTTTCAATATAGTAAACAAAGCTGCAATCACTATCCTTGCTCATAGACTCATTATACCATTTAAACATAGGACCCTTGACTCACACAGGGTAGGATGCACACTAGGTGCTGAATCAGTAATGGTTGCAGTGAATCAAAGGTTAGGTGCAACTTAATGGGAGATTGAAAGGCATAGTTCGCCTTAGCGTACAGCCCGGCAGTGATTTTTCAGGAGAGACTGACCATCATGTATAGATTTGGACAAGAAAAGAGTCTGGTGCACTGAGGTCTTTGGTGGATGTTAGTTTTGGCATGATGGTCCAGGTCGTGGTCTAGCTGGCCACTCTTTTTTCTTGCCGTGGGAACCTTTCCTGAGCGTGGGCTTTGCTTGTATGCTGAAGTTAGGATAAGCCGTGTCTCCTTCCTTTGCAGTTGTAGGGTATGAATTTTGATTCCAAACACATTTGAGGATGATCACAGGGCTGTCACCCAAGCCAGTTAAAATGCTCAAGCTTTACATGACAGGGGGACCATTCAAAGAGAACAGATGTCACTCGAGTGCTGAACCTCTACCATGTAAAAAAGAATAAAAAATGATCCCCTATGAATAGTTAATTTTAAAATGCATCCAGAGCACACTCTGTGACATAGTAGTTGATCTATAGCCCCATTAATGCGTCTAAATAAAGGTTCTATGTAATGATGCCATTTAGCATATTTGTGGTCCTGCCTGTGGTTTAATTCCATCCCTAGGAGCCCAAGCAAGTCCAGTCCACTCCATGCTGCATGCTTTATTGAAGGGTGACTTTTTAAGTTTTTCTGGGGGAGCATTATTACCTGAAGTTCAAAGGAGGAAGTTTTCCTGATGACCATAATTTCTCTTTCCAGGAATTCACGGACCTTGCAAATCCATTTACACAGTCTCCTTTTCTTCAAAGCATTCCCTCATTTCCTCTGCATAACACTCTCATGGAGCAGGGTAGTTATTGGTAGACCCATTCTACAGATATAGAACCTGAGGGTCAGAGGTTAGTGGGCTATGCAAGGTCACGCTGGGCCAATGATAGGACTTAGACCTGGATTTCCTGCTTTGTAGACATCGTAGTCTCTTTCTGCAGATAAGAACCCATTAGACATAAAGCTGTGTACACACAGACTGTGTGTGCTTTTACACATTACAGTGAGCACAAAACACATTCATTGTGTGCAAATTCCTGAGTGAGAGCTTTGAGAGTTTTGTTTTGCTTCTGATATTTCACAGCCCTTTTGCTGCCACTCCTGCGATTCAGCCTTTGCTGACTATTTGGCACAGGTATACATGCAACTACAGGTGGATCATGTCCCACAAATTAAATATAAAGCCATTTAGGAAGAAAGAAGAGTGATTTCATTATAAGGACACCTAATCAGAGCCCTCATTGAACAAATGGCTATTGAGTGCTCACCCTGTATAACTCTGGGATGGACAGAGAAAAGGTAAACAAGCTGTGCAAAGAACTGTCGCTACCCCGAGGAACTTGCAATCTACTTGAGGAGATGGGAAGACATATAACACAAGAAAGGATATAATCAGTTGTCCAACATGAGTCATGGAAGTCTCCTCTAGAATTTTGAAGAAAGTAAACTCACCGTGGCCTGGAGGAGTCATGGAAGCAGCATGGGCCCCTGCATTCTCACAACAGAAGGGCCTGAGAGGCTAGGTAGCACTTGGGTGAAGGGAATGGGAAAAGGAAGAGCATTTGAGGATGCCGTGAGCCCCAGGAGTTGGCAGTTCATGAGGGAATGTCAGGTAGTCATAAGCAGGAGTGATCCATCATGTTGCTTCTGATCATGTTTGTCAGCTTCCAGGGGAGCTTACAGAGTGCCTGAATCATTGACTCCTAGGACCCCTTTGCAGAGAAAAAGCCCAAGTGTCCGGGCATAAAAGTGCCAAAGCCTGGATCACTAAAAGATTCTGAAGACTTAATACTTTGGGCTTTAGCTTTGCTGTCCTTGATTACCTGGCCATCACCTCTATGTCATCACCATCATCATTATCACCACAGGACGTATGTGCAAAGGTCTTGAGGGGAGATGATGGTGGTGTAGGGAATACTTGTCCTCAGGAAGCCTCCCCAATCCTGAATAGGGATCCCTATTCTACCAAGTACAGTATATGCCAAATGACAAACAGATACTCACTCAGAGAGGAGCTAACTTTGTGCTGGGACATCTAATATCATTTCAAAGATAAGATGAGACCTGACTGGCCCTTGAACGTGGGCTAGGGTTGGGATTGCTGGAAGAGCGAGTGGGAGATGAGTGGGAAGACCATTCTGGTTCAAGAGAACTACCTGAGTGAATAGGGAAAGAGTGGACCAGTTTTTCTGGAGGGCAGGGTACCTGTGGGATAATACTAGGTGTGAGGAAGGGAAAGGAGTTCTGATATGAGAATCTTTAAAATCAGTTTAAAGACTTTAAGAATTTGAATATGAAGTATTAAAAACTTATAATAAAAAAATAGACAAAAAAGATCAGGAAACTTTTGATTGTCAGAAAATAATAGGCACTAATAGATTTTAAAAAAATATATACCAAATTTTAAAAGATGGATGATTTACTGTTACTCATTAGGGTAATTGCATCTGGATGCAATGTGAGCTTTATTCTAGAAGTAATATATTATGAAATATTTATAAATTATTTCCTCACCCAGTTCTAGATAAAAATGTAATAAATACCTATTCGAGGGGCTGTTGATCAACTGCAAAGATAACATACCACGGGACAGAGTGAAGTCAAACTACTGCCTAAGGTTGTGCTTCAGATGCATGAGTGTTTGAGCAGGTGTTGAGCTGTGATTTTAAGGGATGGGATGATTTTCCCTGAACCATCTACATTCAGTCCCTTGATCACTTTGTGAAGGTAAATGAGATGGCCTAAGATGTGTATTCACTGTTTTGGTCAAGAAGCTTTGGTGGCAAGTGACAGAAACTAACTCAAATTGGTTTAAGCCAAAACATTAAACTCATCAAACTAAAGTAAAAAGTTTACCAAAACTTAACCGAGAAGTTTGGTGTGGTTGTAGCTTCAGCTGGGGCTACATCCAGAGTCTCAGTGTGGCTCAGTGAGTCTCTCTTTTTCTTTCTCCACATCCAACTCTGCTTTCCTCATTGTCAGCTTCATTTTCCAGCCAGGCACTCTTCAGGCACTTTAGAGCTTGAATGGACCAAAGGAGAGTCAGTCTCTCTTCACCTTGTCCTCCTCTTCCTTTCTTTATTTTTGTCTCCAAAAACATTATCCCTGCTTAGTTCAAGTGTCAATCCCACCTCTGGACCAATTGCTGGTTAGCTTGAAGAGGCAGAACTCTCTGAATGACAGTCTTATCAGAATAAAATGGAGTGGGGAGGAGCAGTTTTCAAAGGCAAGGGTGTGAGCCAAGGGGTGGGAGGGAGAGAGATGGGGGGAGGGAGAGGGGGGAGAGGGGCGAGGGGAGAGGGGAGAGACTCAGATCTATGGGCTGGGGCTCTAGGTCCTGGGGCCTTAGGTGCTCTCTGCTCCATACAGCCAGCCCTGTGCCTAGACTAATAGCAGAGACTTTGCCTCAGCCTTGATCACAACAAAAGACATGGCTGTCAGAGACAGGGACCTGTTGGATCTTGAAGCCAACCACAATCTAAGCCTTTTCACTCATACTGATAGAAAGCAACCATTGCTTAGCCTTCAGACAATGAAAAATTTGAAGTTCTTCTTTTAGAATTTACCAGAATTTAAGTCACAGAATTTTCCATCCTGCATGGCCATACTTGGAATAAGGCTCTTGTAGGAGATGAGTTTATAGGGCGTTTGCCCTTGGACCCATGGCTGTTGTTCTACAGTGCTAAGTTCATATTTACTGAGTTCCAACTCCTTGGAAAACAGACTGGATTAGGAGAACTCATACATAACAATGTTTAGCATTTACCTATAAGTGTTTCTTAAAAAACTCACAGCAAATGCTATTTTATGCGTCCTTTTCAAGTCATTGGTTTGGAGAAGGGGGATAGGAGGTAGGAGATGGATATGATTTTTGCATTTGGTATATGTAGGAAAGTAAGGCATGGGGTGGGTGGGTTAAGAAATTTGCAAGGGAATATCAGTGGCAAAGCTTAAAGACAGAAAATGGCACTCTTAATTTGAAATCAGCTTTCCTAACAATTGGGCTTCCTCTTTTCTGATTCTAATGTGCTATTTCCTTTCAAAAGAATACCACCTTAAACATTCACTTTTACTGGAGCATCCATTTACATCCATTGGTGAGCCCAAAGTATAATAGCTGAGAAATCATTTAATGAGATCTAAACCATTTTATAAGGCACGCTGAGTTTCCATTTATTGTAGCATTGCATTCAATGCTCACTTCTCTGATTTTCCTTTTTAAATAGAGTCAAAAAAAGTTTGTTTTTCATAGCTTTTCCACTGATTGCAAATCCTAAATGCAGTGGTAATGAAGGGGGTAGATATCTGGTTCAAGAGCTCAGGCGAGTAGATATTATTGACAAGAGGATTCTAAGCAGGTATCAAGTGCTGAGGTAATTGGCTTTGTGATTTTATTTTTTTGGTATTGGGTAGAAAACTATCCTTTCCAGCTCTTTGAACATCAGCAATACTTGGTTGCATTTCTGTTGCTGCTGTTGATGCTCATGCTGTTACTTAGCGAGTCTACCCCAGGAGCTGGCAAAGTTTTTTTCTGTAAAGAGGTGGATAGCAAATATTTTTGGTTTTGCTAACTATAGCTTGGACTACTTGACTCTAACGTTGTAGTGCCAAAGCCGCCATATATCATATGTACATGAATGGGTCAACCTATGTTCCAATAAAACTTTATTTACAAAAGTACATGGTTGGCCAGATATGGCCCAAGGGCAGTAGTTTGCAGACCCTTGGTATACACAGTCAAGTGGCGTTTGCATGAATGCTCTGCCTGAGCACAGCTGAAACATATGGTGTCATCACAGTGTTTCTGCAGCCTCCATCTTGCTCCCTTTTTCTGCAGAACTCTGTCTCAGGATTTGGATTTTAAGTGGTGTTTCTAAAAGCCCCATTTCCAATGTCTGCATTTTCACATTAAGTAAGATCTGTGGACCTTGGATTGGACTTGGATTTTAGCTCTGCAGAAGCAAGGACCAGAAAGATTTTCCTGTTCCAGTGCTGGAGTTCAGGTATGTGGTCTAGTAAAATGGCACTAGACAAATATCCTTGACAGAGGGCCCCTGAGCAAACCACTTAACTTTCTGGAGTCTGTCCTTTACTGTAAGAATATCCTCCTTGCTCACCCCTCAGGGCTGTTGTGAAACTTACACATTCATTCAGTTTCTCTTTATTAAGCACCTACTTCCAGTCAGAGCTCTTGCTAGGCACTGGAACAAAACACTTACGAAGCGTACCTTCAAGTGATCAAATTAGTGACTGTTAAGAAAGAAAGAACTTCAAATTGATTGATTATATAAGAATTTAGATTTTCTTGCCTTTTAAAACAAAGATCGTTCTAAAGATCAAGCGATATTTTGGTCCCTTTATTTAGAAGCTGAACTCTCAAGAAAGCCAATGGGATGGTAGCTTAGATAAAATGATAAATGTTGGTGATGCGGGCAGGGAGAGAATGAAAACAAAATGGTGAAGAAGGGCCAGAGGGAGCTGCTTTCTACCAAAGTTCACTTCTGAAAGAATTCAGAGATTTCTTTCAGAAATCTAAGGAGATTACCATTAGCTGGTCGAGGATAAAAATAAAAGTGTAGGAGAATTCATTTTGAAATGTTGTCAGCAACCAGCTGGAAAAAATAGCAGTTACTGTGATTATAAGGATATTTCTTGGAGGATGTAGAGGTGTATTAGGTAATCTAATCTCTCACCTATTTCAGTAGCATTTGAGTGGTTGGATAATCCTTTCAGTTCAGAATGAAATGGCAAACAGGAGGGAAAATAACATAGTTATTTTTCAACTCTAAGTCTTTTTGGCTGGGGTGAATTTGTTGTCGATCAGATCTCATAGCCTATCCCCA
>NW_011888870.1:4994414-4996786 GCF_000151845.1 Pteropus vampyrus | reverse complement strand
TGGAAAACATCAGTTAATCTGGCAAGTCAGGGAGCATAGTGCCTGTGTAAGTAGGTGTTCAGGAATTTGTTAAATGGATGCATGAATAATCCAATAAAGGAAGGAGAGCACTTTTGGGGATATGAGTTTTTCAGGACCACCGGTATTTCAACTCAGAATTGGCCATCTCATGCTCTATCTCTAGGGGTGCCAGGCCCAAATCAAAAGGCTGGAACTTTCCCCACCGTGTGTGAAATGACACTGTGAAGAGAAATCTCTTTGCAATGAACAGGGCACAGATTTCTGGATAAGTCTGCCAGCTGGTGCCCCAGACTCCTGCTCCACCTTCTAACACAGCGGCCGTCTTACTGATGAGCAAAGTATAAAATGTCCCCTTTGCACCCCAGACACCCTCCCTGCCATCACTTCTTGTTTCAGCCCCTTCTACTTAGGTTCTGAATCCTGTGAAGTGTTCAGGGACTAGAGTTGCTAGAGAGATGTGCCACAGAAGAAAGCCATTCGTATTCAAATTCTGTATGTGTAAACCCCGCTAATGGATCTGGATCTACTGCAGTATAGGGCACATCGGTGAGCGAGGGCTGTTGCATGTGTATTGGGGTCCCATTTCTGGTATAGGCTCACTTCGCTGTAGGCAGTTTCACCTTACTTGTAAGGAGACACCAACGAGAAGCTTACAGGTACATGTGTGACACAATGTACATATATGCTTTTTGTTTATCTATCTACACACTCGTACACATATATACAAATGTTTGTATACATGTAATATATATATCTTTGTGTAGAATGATTTTTTTCCCCTACCACGAGACAGATCAGTGTGAGCACATGGAGAATTGCTGTGGGTAGGTCAGCTGTTGTGAACTGGGGACTATGGAGAGAGAAACTAAAGCTTTTAATGTGTATACGAGGAGGACTGATTAAAATAATGAGTTGATAAAGTGAAGCAAGGTTTTTCTGAGCTGTGGTGTAGAGACAGGGTACTTGAGCTTATCCATGAAATGAAACAGTGTCAAGTTGGATCCAGGAAGCAAAAAATATGTGGTAATTCAGTGGCTAAGAGCATATATCCTAGTTTCGGATAGTTCTGGGTTCAAGTCTAGGCTCTACTACTTACTAGCTGTGTCTTGGCAACTTACCTTATTGCTTTGTGTTTTAGTCTGTAAAAAAGAGAGTAATAGGACTGCTTTCACAGAGCCAGTGGGATGGATAGATATTTACATGGAAAGTGATTCACACAGTGCCTGTCACACAGTAAAATATTTAAAAATGTGATATTCTTATAAATATTAATTGTGTCTGGACAGCACAATTATATCCTGCCATAAGGACACTTTTTTGGGCTGCTTGCAATCAGGAAAACTTCACTGAATCAGACTCTGTCTGATTAACACTGTGTGGTACAAAGTTTAGTTTAGGGATGGGGCAATCAGAGGAGTAGATTTCAAGATCACCATGATATAGATTTACAACATAATAGGAGAGGGGCCTAAGAGCCACAAAGGAGGACAGAATCACATTCAAAGATGTATAAATGAGTATCATTGATGAGCTCGTATCCTTGGGCAGTTTGTTTTCTCTGCTTTTAAGCACTAAGATTCTTAACACTCAGGGGCTGAGACCTGGCAAAGGTGTATCTGCTTCATCTATTTTGGAAACCAGAATAGAATGCCTGTTGCTTCCCAACCCAACCCTTCCCAACCCAACCCAAGCCTACTCTGCTTTCTTCCTTATAATAGGAAGGATTCACCTATGACAGTCTTGAGACCTAATGTCAGATATACCCAGGATGCAGTTCTTTTATTATTGAGAAGGTTGGGACTTTACGTGAGAAGGGTTGAGATGAATGAGTTTCCATTGTATTTATAGAAACTCAGTGCAATATCTCCCAAGGTATAAATAGAACAATGAAGTGTTGACAGAGGGGCTGGTTTTCTGTAACTGTGAAAACCCTGCAATTATTCCTGGAACTATACTCATTGTTTATCTGCATCTGCATTTTAATAAACAGGGCTCTTGCTGCTTATTCATGAATTTTCAAATGGAAATATGTCTCCCATTATTATTCCCTTCTTGTGAGTCAGGCCCCATCTTGCAAATTTGCAGCTGAGTAAATATACGGAACATTCTCAGCAATTAGATAATTGTTGCCCTGGATAAACCCACCGCAGCTGTGAATGAATATGGACTGTGCCAGTGTCACCTGGTGCAGCCTTCTTAATGGCACTGCATGCCACCCCAGCCTTGCAATTAGGCATAGACATTTCCTAGTCTATGTCCTGGCCCCCCTTCCTCCCATGAGACCCAAGAGAGCAAAGTAAGAAAGGGTCCCTATTGTCTGTGGGAGTCATTGTACAAAAAGAAGATGTTAG
>NW_011888870.1:4985896-4994229 GCF_000151845.1 Pteropus vampyrus | reverse complement strand
GCCTTGTCTTGCCTGTTTCCTCATTTTTGCTTTGGGTTTGAGAGAAATTCTATCTCGACCTCCAGTTTCTTACTCTTGTTCCCCAGGCTCACACCCCTGGACGCTTTCTTTTCTAAGTCATTTCTTTCCTTTTTTAATTGCATACATCTTCTGGGTGTTAGGGAGGAGGTGGATGGAGTGGGAGTTGGAACCAGCAGGGTAGTGGGGAGATTTGGGTTGGGTGTTTTGATTTATGAATGAGTCACATGGAATTCATTTGTCTCTTGGGAATCGTTCCAGGCCACTCACTGTGTCCTGCTTAGAATAGGAACGTCGTCATATGGATCTTGACTAGATGGGTCGTGAGATAAGCTCTAGGAGAAGCAGCAGTAATGGTGAGATTTCCTGCCAGTCTTATTCTCTTTTTTGATAGGTACCATCCCCCCTTTATAAACAGGATGCATAATCTTTCGTGTTTTATTGGCATTGCTATTTTTAACATGTAGTATCATTAATGTAATACTAAAAGTATATTTCGCATATTGAACATCTATCTGCTTTATGTACAGTTATGCATTATTTTGGGATTAATTTTATTATCCCTGTTTTACAGATGAGGAATTCAAGGTTCAGAGAAGTTAGTAACCATCTAAAAGTCACACAGCTAGTAAGTGGCAGAGATGGAATCCAAACCCAGGCTTGTCTAATTGCAAAGCCCATACTCTCAAACCCTGCTAAATGGCAGGACTCAAGTCATTTGGGGATACAATTAACGTCTGAATTCTGAGTGAGAGAGAGAGAGAGAGAGAGAGAGAGAGAGAGAGAGAGAGAGAGAGAGAGATTTAAATGGTAACTATTTTGGAGAATACTTTAAAAACACAGACGTGCAAGCAGAGTTATTTATTTGTTATTATTATTTTTACTTTTGCTGAATTTTCCCTTCCAGCTAGAAACTAGTTTTCCCATAATCCCCTCTTGATTCCCACTCTGCTGCCAACACATCAGATGTATCAACCACCTGAAACTGGGCTCCGGGGGTAGAATTTATTTGCAGACATTTTAATTTCCCTGGTGATAAGCAAATTAATTTTGTTGCAACTCTTTAACATTCTAATTGAATGATGGGATGTCACTGAGTGTGTTTTTCATATAAAAATCTTACCATCCATTAGAAGGAATGGAGTTAGGACCAGAGTTCATGGATTCCCTTTGCCCTGCAGCCCAGTCCAGCCCAGCCCATCCTCCTGGGCTTGAGAAAAGCCATTTGGCACAGGGGTGTCAAGTCTGCAGTCCAGCTAGACTGCTGGCGGTCACCTCTGCCAGGGGAGGACTTTTGCTTCATCCTTTCGTTTATACAATATTCCTTGTGTGCCTGCTATGTATGTGCCAGGCACTGTTCTAGGCTAGGTAGAACAGGCCAGTCTCTCTACCATTCTCTTGGAGAGGAGGCAGATGATAAGCTAATCTGAACAAATGTCACATAAAATCCTATGAAGAAGAACAAAGCAGGATGGTGGATACAGAAAGTTAGGGGGACTGTTGCAGAGGGCCTCTTTGGGGAGGTGACATTAGAGAAAAGCCTGAGAAAATTAGGAAGAACATTGCAGCCAGAGAGAACAGCAGAGCTGTGAGGTTTATGCTCATCTTCTGACCAAATCACCCACCTCTTCCCCATTCAGAGCAATGAACTAACCTGAACCGAATCTTCTGTGCTTGCCCATTCTTATGGCTCACTGCAGCTTCCTTCAGACCAGCTCTGTGGAGAATGCTATTGCATCTCTCTCTCTCTTTCGTTAAGAAGTCTATGGCAGAAGTAAACAGCACTACCACTAAAAAGCCATATTTGAAGCACAAGGACAAGGTGACAGTAACATAGGTTTACACTTTATGCTTCTACTGGCCATGAAACTGAACTTATGAGTAGATAGAACATAACAATGTTGAGAGATTAGATGCAAGTTTCCAGGATCGTTCACTGCAAATGTTTATCAATTTTCTATATATGTTAGAGGCCGGTGGCTGGGGTGGGACTGCTTTGGTTTTTAAGCCCCTTCAGCAGTAATTCACTGTTATTATTTCTTAATTTTATTAAACAAATATTAGCTATCATAATTGACCCTTTACCATATGCTAGGCACTGTTCTAAACACTTTACATGGATTAGCATATTTAATTCTCACCTCACAACAGACTTAAGAAATAGGTATTTTATTGTCTACATTATATGATTGAGAATACAGAAGCACAAAGAAATGGATAATTTGTCCTGGGTTGCGCAGCACCTAAGTATACTGTCCAAATTTTGGACTTGGGCGGCCTGTGAGTTAACATCTCTGTAGCTTACTCTGGGCCAGGCAAGAGCTGTAAGCTAAGTGCTTTTATCATCCTCATATGAGGAAATTGTGGCTCAGAGAAATCAGACATCTTACTCAAGTTACACAGTTGGGTAGCTAGCTGTCCAGAGGTCAGAATCTAACACAGGTCTTCCTGACCCAAAAGCTGTGTTTTTTTTAATGGCGTTGCTAAGCTGCGCTCATGGTAGTCCAGTTCAGGCCACACACCCTTTCTGGGGTGCAGAGAGAACCAAGACTACCTACAGCCTTGGGCAGTTTCCTAGCACCAAAGCTGTGCCCCATCTTCACCCCTGTGTTTCTTCAGGAATTGAGATCCAGGGTGAAGACCAGTCTCTGGGAAGGTGGTAGAGTTGCACAGGACGGATTTTAGGAAGCATCTTTTTTCAGGGCAGGCCTCAAAGGATAACTTGAGCACAGTTCAGTGTGAGCTAAGGTGGTGCCCTATGAGTTCTGTGGCCAGGGAGATGTGAAGGGAAGCAGGAGAGAGCAAATTGCAACTGTCTTTCTTGCTTTCCCATGCTTCTTGTGAAGTGCTTATGGTGCAGTTCAAATAGCCAAGTTACTATTATTCTTTGTTAAGTTTTTTCCTCCCTGCACTGTATCCCTAACACCTAAGTTCTCTCTCTTTTCTACTCTTGTGATTATAATAATGAGGATAATAATGATGATGATAATAATAATGATGATAATAATGATGATGATGATGATGATGATGATGATGATAATAATAATAATAATAAAATAATAATGCCAACAAATAAATTTTGGTAGTACTTCCCACTTTACAAACACTTTTCACATGCATCATCTTCTTGAAGCCAGATAACAACCTATATTGTTTTGTTCCTATATTAAAGATGAGGAAGTAGAGGTTCAGAGAGGCTCCTTGTCCTGCTGGATGCCACAAGCTAGAAAGTAACTCTGCTGGAACCCAGTATGAGTTGCTTGACTCTTTTCTACTCTCTGCACTACCTCTCCAAATCATTTTCTAGTTAGTCTTTAACGGCTCTCTGTCAAGCTGGCTTCAGTTGTCTTTGCAATGACAAGCTTGAGTGAAATCAAATGATTTTACTGCTTAATGAAAACATTTGCACAATGCTGTTTTCTAGGCCATCTTCACATATGGTTTTCTTGGCTCTGGAAGCCACTCTAGGTTTGGGGAGGGCTGTGGAGTCTGAGGAGGGATAGGATGTCCTCCTTGGCATAGGTGAGTCAGTTAGCAGTCCTGGGCCTGACAGCGTGCTTCATGCAGGGCGAGTGGGTCTAGAGGAACAGGAGACAGAGGAAGCTTCTATGATGTAGTGTCCCTTTCTGAGAAGTTGGCTATGGAAGAAAGATGGCTGTTCTGCTGTTTCTAGTCCCAGGGCCATCTCTCCCTGTGTTCTTGGCCCCTGAGTAACCTAAAATACCCAAAGGCCCGAACTGGTTTGTTCATTTAATGAAAATAAACAAGTACCCACTGTATACTGGGGATATGGCAACTAATAAAACAGCAAAAAACCTTGGGCTCATTGGAGTTTACTTTCCAGTAGGTGATAGTCAATCAACAAAATAAATTACATAGCACATTAGAAAGTGATAAGTGCTACAGAGAAAAAACAAAACAAAACAAAACAGGCAGGTTACGCGATATGCCGTGGATGGGTTTCCAGGGAAGGGTTATATCACCTCTTTGCATCTCGGCATGTGTCTCATCTCAGCATGTGTCATCATTCAGGGTGGTAGGAACAAAGAAGGAGCCTGAACCTCTTCAGCCTCTGCAGCCTTCTCCAAACCTGAATTAAAAAAATCTGTTTTCATCTCTTGTTCTTTTCTATGGGGTATTTCTCTATCTTCTCTTTAGCCCATGGCATCTTGGCATCATGGCAGCTGTAGGTTTGTTTTTTTTTTTTGGTAGATATTTTTTATCAAATTGAAAATTCCTTTCTATTTCTAGTTTGCTGAGAGTTTTTATTATGAGTGGGGGCTGGATTTTTGGAAATGCTTTTCTCACATTGACACGATCATATGATTTTTTCTTCTTTGGTCTGTTAATGCGGTGGCTTACACTGATTGATTTTTGAATGTTGAATTGGTCTTATATACCTGGAATAAATCCCATTTGGTTGTGTCGGATAATTCTTTTTATACACTGTTGGTTTCAATTTGCTAGTGTTTGTTGGGGATTTTTACATCTATATTTATGAGTGAGATTAGTCTGTAGTTTTCCATTCTTGTAATGTCTTCTTCGGGTTTTGGTTTTAGGATAATTCTGATCTCATGATTTGAGTTAGGGAGTGTGCTTTCTGATTTTGTTTTCTGGAAGAGATAGTAGAGAATTGGTATACTTTCTTCCTTAAATGATTGGTAGATTTTGAGCCTGAGCAGGAATATACTTGCCAAGTAGGATTCCTTATATTTAGTCTAGCAACTATTGCTGACAAGGGCCTCTCATGAACGCTGCATATCAGGGAAAAGCCACAGACTGAGCTACGAAGCCGCCTGTACTGCATTCCTGCCTTCTGAGTTGACTCTTATGAAGGAGTTCCTGGAATTGCCTTTCATCAAATAGGCTGAGATCTAGCCTGTCTAGTTCGAGCTGCACAACTGTATCCTCATTTGCATCTTTACTGACCAATCAGAGTGACTCCATAACAACCAATTAAAACATGATTCTGACTAATCAGGACAGCTATTTGGACCAATCAGACTATGCAAATTTTGATTCATCATTTGCATAGGAATGGACTAATCAGGGATTAGGGTCGGACCTTCTCTAGAAAAGCTGGCCTTTCCTTTGTCTTGGCAGAGAACACTTTTGGTTTCCTCTAGAGGCTGTGTTTTCTCTGTTTGCTAACTGTTTATCTGAAAAAGTTTCTCCTTCTACCGCACCTTGGATTGGGGACTCCTGTAGGCATGGGATTGGTGGTAGCAACCTTTTGTTGACATAGGACTCACAGGTAAAACCATCTGGACCTGGTGATTTCTTTTTTTGTAAGATTATTAATTATTAATTCTATTTTTCTAATAGATATAGGGCTTTTGCATGTATGAGTTTTGGTAGTTGTGTTTCATTGATCTATTTTATCTGAAGCATCAAATATATGGGTATTTATTTATTTACTATCCTTTTAATATCAATGGGATCAATAGTGATGACTACTCTTTTATTTCTGATATTGGTAATTTGTGTCTATTTCCATTGTTTTTCTTGGTTATCCTCACTAGAAGTTTGTCAATTTTATTGATTGTTTTAAAGAGCCAACATTAAGTTTAGTTAATTTTCTCTATTGTTTTTCTGGTTTCAAGTTCATTGATTTTTCTTCTGATTTTTCATATGTATGTATGTGTGTATGTATGTATGTATGTATTGCTTGCTTCAAACTTAAATTGCTCATTTTTCTCTAGTTTCCTATGGTGGAAGCTTAAATTATTGATTTTTCATATGTTTTCTAACATATGCATTTAATGCTATAAATTTACCTCTAAGCACTGCTTTTGCTTCATCTGACAAATTTTAATAATTTGTATTTTCATTTTAATTTAGTTCAAAGTATTTAAAAATTTCTTTTGAGATTTCATTGTTACCCAGTGTTACTTAGAAGTTTTTAAAATTTCAAATATTTGGAGATTTTATAGGTAACTATTTGTTATTTATTTCTAGTCTAATTCTATTGTGGTCTGAGATCATACTTTGTATGATTTCTATTCTTTTAAACTTGATATGTTTTGTTGCTCAGAATGTCGTCCATCTTGGTGACCGTTCAATGCCAGCTTGAGAAGAATGTGTATTCTGCTATTGTTGGATGGAGTATGAAGTCAGTTTTAGACTTATGCCCAAACCACAGGTTTCTCTACCTTCCCCTCTAGGCCCAGGAGATGGTACCTTGCAGTAGTGAACCTTTGGGGATGGCTGAGAGTTACAGCAGGGTAACCTTTCAATCAAGCAAGTGACCAGGTTGCAGGCAGCATTTGAAGCACCAGATGCAGGAGGACAGGGAGGTGTTGGGCATTGGCTAAGTTATATAGGGGTGGGGGAAAGGTGGGAGGAACCAATATAATTAAGCTCACCCTGTGTTCTTACACCTGTGCTTGGTACTTTACACATATTACTTTGTGTAATCTACACTAGTGCTCTCCAAAGTGGGTACATACAGCGGGGTGGACAAGGTATTCCATTGGGTGATTGGAATAAAATATTAAGTCTCCTATTTTTATTTTTGAATCTTATCTTTTCAGTATTTTTTTTTATTTTGGGATATATTTTTAAATGTATGTAATATGTTAGTATAGAATTACAAAATAGATCGAGACTAGTTCTCAGCACCTTCAACACTAAAACCCTGGTCTGTGCCACCATGATCTCTCACTAGGATTATTGCAATGGCCTCAGATCCAGTCTCTCTGCTTCCACCCTTCTCACTGTGTAATTATACCAGGTGATTCTGTTACACATAGTTCAGGCCATGCCGGCTCATGTTCTGGCCTCCGGTCTCATTCCAAAGAAAGCCAAAGCTCTTACCACTCACTTGTCTTCTCTTCTGCTACTTTTATCTGACTCCCAACCACCCAGTTACAAGGCTCCTTGCTGTTCCTGCCCCAGAGTTGTTGCAGTGCTGTGTTCTCTGCCTGGAATGCTCTTCTCCAAGTCTATATGACTTTTTTCCTCAATCTTAAATGAATCATTTAAATTTGTACCTTCTTCATTTCCTATTCCTATTTTTTTCCTTAAAGAATTTATAACTGTCAGACATATAATTTTCTTATTCATTTTGTTTATTGATTATCTTCAACTGGAATATAAGATGAACAAGGACAAGGTTTTGATCTGTTTTGGTACTACTTTACCTCTCTCATCCAACACATACATAGAAAGTCTTCAGTAGATAGCCATTGAATACCCGAAAGAATAAATATTCTAGGGAGTGCTAAATTTTATTGTCTCATGGGCTGTATAATGAAAACATTATGAAGCTTAAGAGAAGGGAGGCCGAAACTATACCACTAGAAAGAAACAGAGCTGGGGCTGTCTCACACCAAATCCAGGGCTTTCTTACACCAAAGCCTATACTACCTTGAGTTCCTTCTTGGGGGGAGAGAACGAGAGTGAGGGAGGGAGGAAGAGAAGGAAGAAGGGATGAAAGGAAAGAGGGAATGAGGGAGAGTGGGAAAAAGGAGAGATGATGAGATGATGAATGAGAATGAGAATTAACTTAAACGAGGGATAGGATCAGGACCAAGGAGAGCAACCTGTAGCCATGTCCAGGCAGTCCTTTCGGGACAAGAAATCATCTTCATTTCTTGAGGGCTTTTGATATCTAGTCTCTGGAATGTTTTGGGAAGTGGTGGCAGGGGAGGGGAGTTTACATATCCAAGTTCTTTGAAATTGAGTCTCATGCCGGTGGAGCCAGATCGCCTCCCGCAATGGCGGACCGCCATTATCTTTATTTGTAGGGTTGTCCTGAATGAGTTCGATGTAAGTGGACCCTGAAGTCCTGACTGCCTACAGGAAGGGAGAATGCACTTGGAGCGCTTCTCTGCCATTGAAAGGGAAGTCATCCTAATCCCCTTCACCCCTGAAAAAGTATGTTCCAGCCTAAAATGTGGCAGCACCCAGTAAAGCAAAAGGAAAGGGAGGTTCTGTTTTGACTTTCCCCAGGTTTTTGTCTCTTTCCCAGTCCCTTTTCCTTACACAGAGCATCATTTCTCCCTTTCCAGTCTGTCACTGATACCACTTGGTTGCCGCTGTCTGTGATCTGGTCTCTTCTGTTGGGTTTTTGTGCACAGGTCTAGGTATCTTTCTCTTCCTTTCTTTCAGTTTCTGTCTTTGCTTATGAGCATCTTCTATCTGATGATCATGTACAAAAACCAGGGACAGTGAGACCCTTGAGGGCGTATTATGCTTGTGGGATGGTCATGCGGTCAAATGCAAAATTTCAGAAGGAAAAATGAAGGCCAGAGCTGGGCAGTCTGATGACATTTAAGATACACAAAACCTTGGGGCATTGAATTTTGTTACTA
>NW_011888870.1:4976553-4984854 GCF_000151845.1 Pteropus vampyrus | reverse complement strand
TGGAGAGTGAATGGTGGATGCGACACAGAGAAAAACATTATTAGGTATCACTCTCTGATCTTAGGCTAAATCGCTTCACTTCTCTATTTTTCTTTTTCCTTCTCTTTTAAATGGGAACATTGAGATGATTTATACCTGCCTCCAGGATTGCTGTGAGGATAAAGGAACACCGGATGCAAAGGACGTTTGAATAGGTAAAGACACTATACACATGTAAGGCAGGGTGTTTTTATTATTTTAAGATGATTGAAATCAGCTGGGTCCTCCTCTATCTTTGCATGGAGGTAGCCTTGTTGGTGATGAGAAACCAGGGGATTTTTACTCAAATTTGACGGGAGGTGTGTGTTTGTGTATGTTTTGGGGATGAGTGAAACAGATGTAATTGGATCTTAAAGTTCTTTGGACTGGAGGAGCCATGTCTGGAGAAAAGCTTTCTCCCTTGTCTGTGTGCATAAGGCCATGTCGGAAAGCTAACCAGCCAGCTGCGCATTCTGCTCAGAGGTCTTCAAAGTACACAAGCCTGACAATTACAGCCACCAGAGGCGAATGTATCTTACACAGCGTTCAGCGCCATCCTGCACTTAGGGAAGCACCTCCCCCTTGAGGAGACTCTGAGAAACATCTGGTCTTGCCCTTTCTTGAGTGCTCACCTGGTGTTTCTTCTCACTGTAAAGCACTCGCTTGCAAGCGGATGTTTCACTTTGTTAGGCAGTCTGGTTTTTTTTTGGAATTAAAACCCTGCTTATTTATCTGGGCTCCTTCTTATTTATCTGGGCTCCTTCTTATTTATCTGGGCTTCTGTTTTAGACAAACGCGGTTGGGTGGTGAGGTGGTGCATGGAGACAGGAGCCTGCCTATGCAGTAGAAGTTGGCAAACTGATGTAAACCTTAGCAACAAGGACCTTCCCCTCCCTGATCTGTTTTGCAGGCTTGCATATAAATGACATTAGTGCCATTCCACCATACCGCTTCTCCTGGAAGGGGCTCTCTCTTGGGTACTTCTCTGGGATCTCATCTTTATTCCTTCCCTCTTCCTCTGGTTTGCCAGGTAGACTACTGCCAGATTATTATTCTGAAATTGCTCCTTCTCTAAAATCTTCACTAGCTCTCTGTTGCCACTGGGATAAATCCATTCCCTCTGGCTGGACTTCAGAGCCATCTGTAGTTTGGTTCCTACTTACATTTCTTCAAGGTAGGCTGCCTTTCCATCTTAATGCCTTCACCCTTTCTCATTCAGACAGCACCTCCCAGGCATGGTGACCAATAGTCTGAGTTCACCTGGGACTGGGGATTCCTGGGATGCAGGATTTTCAGTACACAGACTGGTAAACTCTTGGTTAAACCAGAATGAGTTAGTCACCCACCTCCAACACCATCTCCACCTATTGAAATTTTACCCATTTTCAAGGTCCTGCTTAATTTCCCAGTGGGACTCTGAGCTTTAGCACTCATTGTCATTCAGATGACACAAGCTGTTTGTTTTGGCTTTGCCTAGATGCTTGTGCTCACTTAGTGTCTCCTCATCTGAAGCGTGAATAATTCGAAGACAAGATCATGTCTTATTCTTTGGATCCTTTGGAGTACCTGGCATGGGGCCTTTTGCGTGGTTGGTGTTCAGATCTTATTTGACACATGAATAAATTATATCCTTCAAGTGAAAGGATGTAGCATAACTACACTGATTGATTTTTTATTAATTTTTTTTACCTATTACAAAATAATAAACATTCATTGTGTATTTGCAGAAAATGTGGAAAGAATAGAAAAACATACACATATTGTTTGTTAACCCACTATCTAGATGTAACTACTATTAATATTCTTTTGTCTCTCCCTCCAATATCTTCCCTCCCTTTTCCCTATCTATTTATCCAATCGTAATCTATCTATCTCTCTCTATATTTTTCAAAATACTTGGATCTTATGGTACATATTATTTTGTAACCTGTTATTTCCCTTAATAATATATCATGAATGTTTTCTCATGCAATTAAATATTCTGTTATAATTCTTAAAGGATATATGTATCTTTATGTATCAAATATATCATATATTTACCCTTATATATATTATCTATCCATCTATAGATATGTATCTATATTTACAATATTTATATCTATTATTTCATTCGTGGCTGCACCACTATTTTTTTAAACCATCCCCTATTCTTGGACGTTTAGTTTTGTTTCAGAAATTTTGCTCTTGTGGCTCTATCTTTTTATCATCCCTGATTATTTCCTTAAGATAAATTCTTAGAGGTGGAATATCTCAGTCAAAGGCTTCTGAGTGATTTTCAAAGTCAGGATACAGTCTGTAGTTTGCAGGTTACCCCTGATAGAGAAAGCAAGCTCCTGAGGTTAAATCCTGCTTAGATCTCAACTTTGGCCATGATCTTGCATTTCCAGTACTGTTGTAAGACTTGAGCAGTAGAGGTTTGAGGAGACTGAGTTCTATTGTAGGGCTGAGAAAACCCGGATGAGACTGAGAATGAACTGTTTTGGGTGGGTCTGGATTTTGGGAGTCTGTGTGTGCCTGAGACGGTATAATAGGAGGATGGTCAGAGCCAGGAAAGGGTTCGAGGAGCAGGTTAGGGCAGTGTAAGTGGTCAGACTGGGTCTAATCCAGTCGAAGACTCTTGAATTTGGTGATATATTACACTAAACACTAGCACCTCTATACTGCAATAAATCCTGCCTCAGACCAGAAGCCTTTACATCTGTCCTACCAGAAATCAAGAACTAATTTCTGTAATGAGGCTCTCCTGGGGCCTGTAGGCTCAAAGAGTATCTCAGCATAAGCCCTAGAAAATCCTAGTACCTGGTTGTTCTTTCTAGCTCCAGCTTTTCTGAACTTAGCAAGTGATGCTGGAAGCCCAGGCTCAGTACGAGGCTAGTCCTGCATGTCACAAACCTGGAGTAAAACAAGACTAAGTGTGGATGACCGATCCTAGTCACTCAATCAGAAGAGAATGCCACTGCCTTGAGTGAACTCAAGTCTCTTGATCTCAACAATTATACTCTAGGTTAGATGTCAGAATTTGGTGTAATATAATATTCCTGGTAGTATTTGAAGAAATAGTTTCAGATTGGGAATGTTCTAGAAGGTTGGAGATGGGCAATTACTCCTATTTTCAAAATAGTCTGTATGAGCTAGTTTATAGATTCATGTCCTGGTTTAAATCCTGAGCAAATTTCTAAAATACAATATTTAAAAGATGGTTTGTATAACCTTAGAAAACACATAGTAATCACTAAGAATAATCATGTGCTAAACCAGAAGTGAGTCTCGTTCAGCTAACCTCATTCCCTTTTTTTGCAGTAGGCATGGCGGATCCTAATTTTATCAAGGTGTTGGAGAAGCCTTGCGGGATAGCCTTGGGCTCAAGGCAGAGCTTTGAGCCGGATCGGTTATTCATGGACTATGTCCAGAGTACTTTTTAATGAAGCATTCTTAAGCCAGAGACAGGTTTCTAGAACTACAAGGTTCTATGCTCAATCCTGCATTGTTAACATTTCCTTTAACCAATGACAAAGAAAGAAATATGAAGGTGACACGAAGATGGGAGAGATAATGGATATATTGGATGGAAGACTTTAGATCCAAAATGTTTAGTTCAGGCTTGAAAAAATGAACTTAATTTATCAAAATGATGGTTAATAGGGTCATATGCTAGGTTTTATCCTTGCATTAAAAAGTAAAACAACTGAACAAGTGTGGGATGTGGTTTGGCGTACTAATATGTCAGAAGTTATTAAGTGTCAAGTTTAGTCCATGTCAGGTTGCATGAATAGAACTACAGTACCTGTGATGAAGCTAGAGAAAGTCCTTCTCCCTTGGCACTGTGTCTACTACACCTGAAATGAGGTGACCTGTTCTGGGCACATACTTTGAGAGAGAGAGGAAGCAAAAGGCAGACAGTATGCTGGGGGGAAAAAAACCTGGTGACTTCCAAATCTGCCAGTGATAGGCTCTGTGTTTTTTGGACAATGTGTTCACCTCTCTAAACCTCAGTTTCCTCATCAGGAAAACGGGGCAAAGGATAGTTAACTTATCAAGTTTTGTGAGGATTATATAACTTGTGAATTTTGCTTAGAACAAGGCCTTGTTCAGACTTGATATTCAGCAAATCTTGGATTTCTTTGTGCCCCTGCCAGCAGGAGAGTGAACAAGATTTTCCTAAGAAGAGCTGAAATTCATGTCGAGTAAAAATTTACAGTCTGGAGAAGAGTAGAGTTGGAGGCAGATGAGATGGATGTGTTCCACCTGCCAGGCATTGTTCTGAGTGATTTACATGGATTATCTCATTTGCCTTCTGGATAGGCCGGTGAAGTAGGTACTGTTTTCGTTGGCATTTTACCTATCGGGAAACTGAGACTCGGGGAAGGTGAGTTTAGACCAAGGCTCCGCAGATAATCAGGGCAGAACTGGGGCTAGCGCCTGATCTTCTGTTTTCCTGTCTATACTACCATGTTTCATCTCCTGCATTCTAGTTTTGGAAAGTGTCAGGGTATTATGGGGAAGCATTTGTGGTAAATGGAGGGATCCATCTGGATTTGGCACCAGAAGAGTTTGAGTTCAGAACCGGCCCCTGTGATCAGCTGGGTCATATCTCTACAATCTCTCCGTCTGCCTCCCGCTTTGCTCCACCATGTTTTTCTGGGTCCTTAGTACATTTGGCTAGATAATCAGTAATATAATATCCCTCCCAGAATGAAAAAGAATAGTGAGTCCAGGTTTTCCATTACACCTTGTGGATGGCCTGGAGCCAAGTAGCCCGGCTGATGTGGAAGTGGAGTGTATTTGTCAGGGTTGGGAGTGCAGGGACTGGGTGGGGTTTGACTGTGTGAGGGAATGCATTCCTGAAGACAGCCAGAAGCTGTCTGCTTATCTGGTCTCACCCCCATCCTGGCTTCTGCTGAGCCGACTGCCTGGTGAGGAGGTCTGAAGGGGCTTTTGAGAAATACCATCACCCTCATACATGTACAGCTATGACAGATAGCTACTTCTCTGGGATGGGGCATAGCAAATGATTCATGGGAATATCACTGAAACCTTTCAAAGGATTTTTTTTTTGGTCCCAGCCAGAGGCAGAGACGCAAATTGATGTGTCTTCTTAGGCTATATCTTCATTTACTGAGTCATGCTCCTTCTGGGAGAAAGAGCAGGACTTGGAGTCTAAATATAAATCATCTGCCTCCCAGGAATCATTGCTTGGGAATCTTCCAGAAAAGGCTGCCTAATCCTGACGCTTCTTCCACTCTGATCCCATATAGGAGCCTCAGTTTCTCTGTCACTTTTCATCCATATTCCAGGCTCCAGGACTTGGCTCCCAGCGTTTCTTCCACTGCGATGTGTCCCTTGTACCCTCTTTATTTTTCCAAGTTTTACTCTATGGTGTTTCTCTCTCCACAGATCTACCCAGGTTTGCTGAGCTATGAGTAACCGAAGGGCAGGGACATCGATCCCTATATCTAGAATATGCCTGGCACTCTGTAGATGCTCAGTAGATTCTATTAAAAGAATGAATGAGAAGAAATGAAGAGATGAACACCATTTGGCACCATTTAGCCCTTTAGTATTCTCTGGTCGTCTCATGTTGGTGATTTATTGACACTACCTTCAAGCTATAGGCTCAGAAGCTGGAGGCCTGGATTCAAATCTCAGTCCTTCCACTACTTAGGACACATTAGTTGAATTCCCTAAACTTCAATTTCTTAAACACTGGGGGATATCTCATAGGGTTGTCGAGAGGAGGTTTAAATGAGGTTATGGACATAATACTCTCGCTAGTCACAAGTGTTCCAGAAATCTTAGATAGCTCTAAGTGTCAGTATGTGTCAGGATGACTGGACATTGCCTTCCATTACTATTGCTGATTTGGTGTTTAATTGGCCCTCAATAAATCCATCCTGAGTTCTTATTGGATAAGAATGCCAGCATATACAGAGAAAGCAAGAAAGGGCTCAGCAAAAGATGTGACTCATTTATAATAAAACACGATATAGTTTTGCTTTAACAGAATTGTGCTAGCTGGGAGGCTTAATAGCAGACATTATTGGTACAAAGAGAGAAATAGAGAAACATGAGGTCAGGGCCATTGTTACATCAGTGTTCTCTGTTGTCTCTGGACACGATGTTCCTAAACTGTGGTGCTTGTATTTAAAAGGCAAGTCACTCCAGGATGACATGGCTTTTAATGATTTTGATAGATGCTAGTGAGAGAGGAACACTCAGAACCAGGCTCTGCTTGCTGCAGGAAGTTACAAATGCCAAATGCCAAGTGCTTTTGCTGTCCCCCAAAGGGGGTATCAAACTACTAGAAAGAGGAACTCCAATCTTAACTTGGATCATCTTCTGCTTTTGCACACATGCTGCTGCCACAGCTGAAGTTTTCATCTTGGGCTAAAATGGGCATACTGTGGAACAGAGATAATTCACCACTCCTTTGAAAAGAAATAGCCACGCTCACACAGGATTGGCTGGGGGTGGGGCGGGGTCCCAGCAGTGCTTTGACATCTAGAGGGGGCTGTTTAGCTGGGGAACTTCATTAAGCGTTCTGGGTACAGTGGAATGGAGGTAGGTATAGGGATGTGGGTGAATGGACCCAGTGCAGGCCGAGGCTGCAGGAGAGGAGGGCCTCCTCCAGGCCCCATTTCTGGTCCTGATATCTGAAGGTTGATGAGCTGAGCAGCAGATAGTAGAGGAGGGAGCCCCAGAACCAGAGTGAGGGCAAGTCAGGTTACAACCAGCCTGCGGTAAACAGGCTGATTAATCAAGGATGGATTCAATTTTCCTGCTGCAGGTTGTCTCGGGCATCTGCAAAAGAATAATAACAACCCTTGAAATAGAACATTTTATGCTTCTGAAACCACTCTGGAGTCCATGAGCTCCTCAGATGCTCGCAGGAGCCCTGAGAGGTGGGCAGGGCAGGCATTGCTCCCCCCTCAGCTGATATGCACAGGGCCGAGGGACATGTACAAGGCCACCAAGCTAGACCCAAAAGAACTGGACCTGATGTCTACCCTAATCTCTATAATTTGTTTGTTTACTCATTCATTCATTTATTCATTTATTCTTTTTTTTTTTTTCCACCAAATCTTTGGACACTCTTTGTTGGTGTTAGACATTGAGTTAGCTTTAGGAAATATAATTCCAACAGCTTATGTGTTTAAATAAATCGGCACTGTGGGATTTCCCCTTCAGTTTCCCATGGGAAATACCAGGTTTGGAGCTTTGCTGTAAAGCTCAAAGGTCCCCCTCCCCGCCCCCAATTCCTGTTTCGTGGTGGGGAGGAAGAGGGAAGATGCGTTGTTGACACAACCCCATTTACATGGGGCTGCTCCTTTTTCAGCATCCCCTTGAAACCAAGGACTGGGGCTGATGTCTTTAGATGCATGTCTGTCCCTAGACAGATTATAACTTTCTTAAAGCACCAGGTGTCCTGCTTCTCCTAGCAACCTGCTTCTACAGCCCCCACCGTGGTGGTAGGCACTCAGCATAGAATAATTGGATTGAGTTGGAGTGGAGATGCCAGTACTGTTAAGTGGTTCATGCCTCTGCACAAGCATGTGCATGCGTGCACCTGTGTGTGACTATGTATGTGTTGGGTTGGTTTAATCTAAAATGAGAAAGAATGAGTCTAATTCTGTGGTTGGTTTTGAGGGATGCTAGAAAGATCTTTTCCCTATGAATATATCCCCCTTTCTACTCGTGTGCATTGGTAATTTTTACCATTAGAAATATACTTCTTTATTGTAAGGACAAACATCTGTAGTCCTGTAAACTTTGATGTGAATTATTGGTCTTTTCTTTTAGCTCTAGAGAAATTTCAGTGGTGAGAGGTAGCCTGGAGGCCCTGGTGGTGAAGAGGAGACAGAAGAGGGGAAAGGACAGAGAAAGCGGAGAGGGCTCCCCTACCAAAGACAAACTGCTTCTTTTGTAATTTAATTGACAGCTGACCTTTGCCCTATCTTCCCAAGTAAATTGAAAGCTTCAGGGCAGTGTATGTGCCAGAGCACAGAAGACATTGTCCCTGCGCACAGAACCTCAGGAAGGGCTGTCTCTGGGTCTCAGAGTCACGTAGGCATGATGGCCTAGGCAAAACAAACATCACTGTGAGGATGAATCATGAGGGGTCCACATGCAGTCAGAGGGGCTCATCTCTAATATCCCTTTACACATCTTGCACTGATATTGCTCAGGACCCCTTGACAGGACAGACCCTGTTCTGCAGTGAAAAGTATAATCTGCAGGCTTTGGATGGAGCTAGCCACACCTGGGTTTGATCTCAGCTTGGGAACT
>NW_011888870.1:4939100-4974903 GCF_000151845.1 Pteropus vampyrus | reverse complement strand
CTTCGTTATTCTGTTAAGATTTTGAAACATATTTCAAACTGACACTGATGAATTTAACTTTCATGGCTTTAGATTATTGTCAGCAGCCCCAAGGAGCTATGACATTTTAGTAATTTTTTATGACCTTGTTAATTTTGCAGTTTATTCGATTAAGTAGTTATTTACTATTTGGGGTAAGAGTCTGTCTAAAGACTGTTTCTCTTGTACTCTTTGCAAGTGAACGTTTTCTTTTTATTTCGAAATGTTTCCAGAAACCTCTGATTCCTCCTTTGACTTTTTCAATTGGAAACTTGATTCAGTTATTTGTCGTCTTTCTTGCCTGGTATTCAGACTTTTAATGTGATGATTTCTTCTTTGTTCTCAACTCACCCACACATCACGACATTGTACACTGATCCAACCTGGGCACTCTCCAGAAACAGGTTCTTGATTCATCATGAATGTGTGAGTTCCTGGGCCTCGAACCTGTGACTGTCATTGCTGAACATAGCCAGTCATTTGCCCTCAGCCAGACCCCCACGTGCATCATGAAGCAGCAGTTCATGGATGCAGCCTCTTATAAACATCTGGTAATAGCAGAAGAATTTGGGAATATGTGAGTAAGTAGATTATCCTCAATTGCTCTTTCTTTCTGGACAGACTTTACATGTCTTCTTGAGGGGATTGTGGCCAAATTGCAATATTTGTAGTTTCTTTATGGCAGACCTTCATGAGTCCCATGTTCTTATTGTCTCTTGGGATCCCAGGGTAGATGAATAGATGCAAAGGCTTGAGACAGACACATTTGTGTGTGCATAGAAAGAAATCATCAGAGGCAATGAATAATGAAATGGCTTTCAGGTGGCAGTCCAGGAAAATCTTCACTCTCTGCAAATTTGCATTCACACAGAGAACAGTCCACAGTTCAGAAGTGACTACAACTTCACATCATCTCCAAAGACTCACAATCCAGAACCCAAGGTCTGAAGACACAGAGAGAGTTCCTGGGCAATCTGCAGATTCCCTGAAAATACCCATTGCCTATTCAGCTGACTCTTCTACTTCTGTCTTTCGTTAGTGATAGCCAGAGGTGAAGTGAGGAGAACCCAGGACACGTGCCACAGAGATGAATGTCTTAGATCTCCACTGGTGGACTCCACTGACCATTTACGTATCTGACACTCTAGAATTCATTAGAAAATATGAGGAAGCCCTTGGTCATAGCTGGATCAGACTCTCACAAACATAGAACATTAGCATCCAGCATTCCGTGGTCAGTGCAGGCATACTATCATCTTCAGTCTCAGCTACCAGCTGCTGTAGGGCCATGTTGACCTAAGTCCCTTTGTATTTGAGAGTTGTCAAGACACTGAGGACAAGTGAAAAGTCCCTTTGTATTTGAGAGCTGCCAAGACACTGAGGACAAGTGAAAGAGCCATCTTGGTTCTCTTTCTCCAAAAGCTGGAGACAGGTAAAGCAAAAGCTCTGCCCATGCAGAATAGTAAACATGGGTATTCAAATATAGTTCAATTGGACTGAATCTTTTCTGGGTTGTGTTCTACCATAGTCACCAGTCAGGAGTTTCCAGTGTTGGTCACCTTTCCTTCTGCTCTCTGTTCGTAATGTGGGACAAGTAGAGCCCTAGTCACATACAGACAAGGTCAGCCTCTGTGATTCCAAAAAGAAATAATTGTCAGCTGAGAAGAAAGAGTGAGGGCTGAATGGAAGAGAGATGAATGACCCTTGACCACATAACATTTCTTTTTTCAAAATTCGGGACTTTGCAAAGAGCACAGTTCTCAATGATAAAAGTGTCCTCTTCACAGTCTGCACAAAGAAATAGTGGGGCCAGGATGAGGGCAGCCTATGCCTCTGGAATGGACCTTGTATTTGGATGCTCAACACACAGGGCCAGGAATTTCTTGGATCTAAGGACAGGAAACAGATGCAGCTGAACGTGCTCATCATTTAACATCGTTCCTGAAGTCTAAGTGGGTGGGGCAAGAGCATTTTTGGAGGACTTATTTAAAAGATGAGAGTCTGTTACGTAGGTGTAAAAACAACACATTTGGTAAGAATAGAGGAAACAGAAAGGCCACTTGGATCGGTAGTCCTCGTATTCACTGATTTCATCACGCATTTCTGTTTTGCAGGCTGTGCAGCCTCAGCGCAATCTCCTTTCTCTCATGTCCCGTTGTGGCATTCTATTATCCACGGTTCTTTCTTTGATCATTTCCTTCTTGTTTCAAGAGCTTCCTTTTAGAATAGGTCTGCTGGCTACAAATTTTGTTAGCTTTCTCTCATTTGATTTACCCTTTCATCTCTGAAGAATATCTTTGCTGGGTATAGAATTCTGAGTTGAGAGTTCTTTTGTTTAATAACCTGAAAAAATGTGCCACTTCTTTCTAGTGTCCCTCATTTCAGAGGAGAAATTTGCTGTCATTCATATTGTTTTTCCCCTATAAGTAAGGTGTCGTTTTTCTCTTATCACTTTCTGGATTTTTTTCTTTGTCTTTAATTTTCAGAAGTTTGATTGTGATGTGTCTTGGCCTGGGTTTCTTTGGCCTTATCTTTTATGGGGTTTGCTAAGCTTCTTGAATCTTTACATTTATGTCTCTTGTCAAATTTGGCAAAATTTCAGGTTTTTTGTAATTAACAATGTTTTTAATAAACAAATTCAATGATTATAAAAAATAAGTTAATAAACTCCCTCTTCCCCCCCCACTCCTATCCAATCCCACCTTTCTTTGGTAATGCTTTGGTGTATTTGTCCCCTGTCCTGAGCTTTTTTGAGGTGTAATTGGTATACAAAAACTGCACATAATTAATGTATACAATTGGGTGAGTTTGGACATATGTATAACTCATAGTACATCACCACGATTCAGGTAAACATATCCATCACCTCCAAATGTTTTCTGTGTTCCATTTTTTTCTATAATAATAACACTGTACATGAGGTCTTTTAACAAAATTTTAAGTCCACAATATTTTATCGTTAACTATAGGAGCTATGTTGTATAGCACATTTCTGGAAATTACTCCTTTTGTATAACTTATAACTTTATACCCATTGAACAATTCCCCATATCCACTTTCCCCCATTTCCTAGAAACTATTGACTATTTTAGATGTCTCGTGTAAGAGAAATCATGGAGTATCTGTCCTTCTGTGTCTGACTTATTTCACTTAGCATAATGTCCTCCAACTCCATTTATGTTGTTTCAAATGGTGAGATTTCCTTCTTTTTAAAGGCATGAATAAATTTAACGTATCACATTTTCTTTATCCAGTTATCTTCTTTTGGACATTTGGGTTGTTTCCATATCTCGGCTATTGTGAATCATGTTGCTATGAATATAGGAGTGCAGATACCTCGTTGAGATCCTGATTTCAGTTCTTTAGAATATATACTTAGAAGTGGGATTGCTAGATTATATAGTAGTTCTGTTTTAACTTTTTGAGGAACCTCCATACTGTTTTTCATAGTGCCTGCACCGTTACATTCTCACCAGCAGTGTACAAGGGTTCTAATTTCTTCACAATCTTGCCAACACATGCCATTGATTTTTATTTATTTATTTTTATTAAACACCCACCATGCACTAATAACTTACATTGGGAATGGAACGGTCTTCTTTCTTCAAATGATCTTTCCATTCAAGAGGCCTCATGTTCCAGTGTGGGGAGATTAAGCTTAATGCTCTAATGGTATAGTAGAAAGCAGGGTGGGAAATGTGCTGTGAGAAGCATTTACCTTGTGCTAGAGATTTCTTGACCAGATGAATCACCATGATGGTGAGAGGGTTCAGGAGATGGGTGCTCTATAACTGTGCCCAAGAAATTCTCTTCTATGAGTTGGTAGTAATGAGAGTGGGCTCTCAGGACAGCCTGTGGACTGAGTTCTTTTTCCTAGGGAAGGGACGAGTTCGTTTTGAGCCATGCATGTGTTCTCACAAGCCCCTTTGTGCACATGAGCATACTTCTTCAAGTTAGGGGGCTGGGGCTGGGAAACAGGAAGTCTTCTTAGTCTGTACAGATGTGAGCGAGAGGCTTGGAAGAAAGGTAAAGAAGAGGAAAATGAAAAGCACCCTTTAAAGCATAATTGTAAAGGCTAGGATTCTAATAAAAAGATTCAGAATGGGCTTCCCTAAACCTTCATTTATTAATAATGATGATTATGATAATTATGCTAATAGTAACAATAATAATAAACTCATAATGATGCCAACTCTTAAAAGCTTGATAGGCCTGCGTATGGTGGCTGGCAGGAGGATGTTGGAGCAGCCTTCTCATTCCAGAGCGCGCCCCTTGCCCCGTCATCACACTGTCCTCTAAATCAGGGGGTCCCCAACCCCAGGGCTGCAGACAAGTACTGGTCCGTGGCCTGTTAGAAACCATGAGTGGCAGGTGAGCCAGTGAAGCTTCATCTGTATTTGCAGCCGCTCCCCAGCACTAGCACCACCTGCTCAGCTCTACCTCAGATCGGCAGGCATTAGATTCTCATAGAAGCACCGGTCCCTGGCACCAAAAAGGTTGGAAACTGCTGCTCTAAACCCAATCCTCTAAAAGAATCTCTTAAAAAAACCCGCGCCACAAAACCAAAAACAAAAGACTGCCAGAGATATCCTTGCTCTGCCTTCCCCACCCTCCTCACCCTGGGGCCCTTAACATGTTGGGCCTGCTCGGGTGATATTTACACCAGTACTTCCTATTGAATGAAATTCCTAGCTTGTAATAGTAATTTTTCTATTAATAATGGTAATAATGGTGATTATTATTAATTATAAGAATGCTATTTTTTATTAAAACATAAACCGTATGCTGAGAATAGTGAAGTGTTTGCTTTTTTTTATATAATCCTCACAACAGTGCTATGAAAAACATATTATTATCTCCACTGTTACAAATGAAGGAGTCGAAGGTTGGAGACATTGAATGGCTTGCCTAAAAATGTGTCACTAATTAAGGGGCAAAGTCGAGATTTGCAGCCAGGCCTATCAAATTCCAACACCTATGCTGTAGCCCCAAACCTCATTTTCTCCAATAAGAACGTTTTCTAATACTGGGTTTGCAGAAGAATCTGGACTCTACCTGCCCACCCAGCATGTGTCACAAACACTGAGAAGTGAAGGACAAGCAGAATCTTCTTCCTGCAAATTCCCTCTTGCCTTTTGCCTTTCTGCAGGCTGTTGGTTGGGTGTTGCATGCCTGGGACCCATTTTAAGGCTGTGCTGCCCAAGACGTGAGTGGTGTACTAAAACTGAAGACACCTTGTTTGCTTCACGGGTGTTAATCAATGGCAAATTAGAATGAAATTGATATATGCATACGACATGCACATTAATTCCAAATGTGTTTATCGTAATTAGTGCTATTACAATGACTACCCAAGGAATCAGGGAATGATTAGCTATACTTAGTATTTGTTATGGTTTGTTTTAAAAAGTTAAACATAAAATTAGTTGAGGTTTGAGGAGCGATGTTTCATTTGCACAGTGAACGTGGCTGCAAGCCTCGGGTTTTTGCGAGTTGGGAGGTTTCAAGGGGGATTCCCATGCAAGATGTTACAGAGAGCTGAGTTAATAAGACTATTATCCTCAATTAACAATGTGGTTTTTTCCTCTTTAATCATTTGTAGCTCACAGCTGTTCCTATTGTCATACCTATATTAAAAAGCCTACCAACTCAGAAAGATGAAAATGGAGGAGATAGAAAAGTGATTCTAAAATAACTAAAAGGATCAGTATATACTTTTAATAGACATATACTGCTTTAGCCAAGAGGTGGGTTGTTCATATTTACTGACATCTATATTCTGGCGCCTTCCTTGTGTGATCCTCACTTAATCCTCAGAATGACTGTGAGGCAAGTATTAAAATGAGAAGATGGAGGCTCAGAGAAGTTTACTTGCTGTGAGTCACACAACTGCTGGGTGGAGAAGCAGAGATTCAACTGTAGGTCGGTGTGGATTCATATCCATGCTTGCTCCGTAAGAGTGGTGCATTTCGTCCTAAGTGGCAGATTTCCTCAGTTTGTGCTCCTCCTCTGGCTGACCATCTCCTGGAGATGGGTAGATTTGGTCATAAAGAAGACAGGAGGAAAGAGAATGCTTGGTTTAGGACAAACTCAACTCTGCCAGTGACTTTTTTTTGTTCAAAGGATGGGCTTCTGAAGAGGAGCCTGGTCAATGAGCATTTATTGAGCACCTACATATGCTGGGAATTCTCCCCAGCCCTAGTGAGGCAGAGAATAGCCCAATCACATGCACAAAAAGGTTATATTGTGGGAGAGTAAACAGATACACAGATATTTTCAAAGTGCTGTGAGAAGCCTATGATAGATATGTGATGCTCCTGGAGAATCAGGGAGGGGTGTTAACCTAATGTGTTGTTTGTAGGGAGGCAAGAATGCTTCCTATATGTGGTGAATAGGTTGACTCATGAAGACTATAGATTGCATTGTCATTACAAGATGCTGTACCATACTGTGCACACATCCTGTAACCCCAGGAATTTGTGTTCTGTAAGATGGGCACCACGGAGATGGCTCTCAGCACCTAGCAGAGTGTCTGGTGTGTAGAAGATTTCAGTAAATGCCTGTCGAATGAACAGATATGGATAGAAAATGCAAAATAGCTCTCGCAAGATAATTTCCTCTCTCCACGTTTGTACTTCCACACCGAAGATGCCAGCTTCTGGAGAAACAGTTGGCTTAAAGGATGCCCAGCCATATCCTGTTAAGAACACTGGGTGAAGCCTGGATCTGCTGCTCACTCAGCCATGAAACCATGGTTGTCCTGAGAATTAAGTTAATTCATGAAAAAGCTCTTAGATTAGTAGCTGGCACATAGTAAGCACTCAGCCAGTGCTGGCTCTTAAGTTTGCCATGAAGTTTTGAGTTTTGATTAAGCTTCTCAGAAAAATCTTTCTTTCAGCAAATCCTGGCTTTTTTCTGACTTCGTGTGGTCTGATTCTAAAGTTTATAATTTCTTATGGATCTTATTGATACTTTTGATGACATAATCCATAATCTCTTTGCTAAATAAGTTTACTGAGTCTCATTTGGTCTGTTCTAACAAATAGTAAACTATTAGATTCTTGTTTTGGTTGTTTGCAATGGCAAAAGCATGTACGACCATGGGCAGGGCCAGACTGATAAAATTAGTATTCTTTCTGTTCATTTTGCTTAGTCTCAGTTCAGTTTTTTTTTTTTTTTTAAATTAAAAGTGACAGAAACCCATTGGAATTCACTTAAGCAAGAAATGGAGATTATTGCAAAGATACTGTAGCGCTGTAGGCATTTCAGGGATTAACCAGGCCCCCCAAAAGACCTCGGGGGTGAGAGTTTGTAGACCCTCCTTCTAGATCTTCACCAATGGTGTAACTAGATTCTTAACTGAACCCCTGAAGTGAGAACTCAGTGTTTCCACCTGTGGCCAGGTGTTCGCCATTAAACCAGTCTGCTGTGGCCAAAGGGGCAAGGTTATGAAGTGAAATCATGACTGGAAGGAGGATACCATTCAATGTGGGCCAGGCAATTCCCAGGGACAGGAGACCTGGGCATAAAATAAACATATCTACTATAGTTAATTTTTGTGTAGCCTGGAGAATTGTAAATTTACTTCTCATTTCCCAACTCTTAGGGGATCACTGCTCAGTCAAGCATGATTATTGAGCACTTACCATGTACCTCACTCTGTACATGGTGTGTATGTGTGCACATATGTGCACACATGCACATGTTGGTCACAGAGAAGCATATTTCAGGGACCTTGTCTTTCAGGAGGCTACAGTGCAAGGCCAGAACCAAACTGAGAGATGGCTTTATCAATTTGAACATGATTGTGACTTCTATTTCAGCTGTTTTCTTCGTTTCTTTTTTCCTCCTGAGCTATTTATATCTACCTCATATTTCATGTTCCTTAAAAATTGGGGCATCTTTGGCCTAAGTGTTCAATATTAAGGGTGGATTTTAAATGAGAGCATAGAAAATACTGTAGAGTTTAGTGAGTGCTTATTGTATGTCAATGACTGTACAAATTCATTATTTTTCTCTCTCTCATTGAATCCTCTCAGCAGTAGGCACTAGGATTATCTGTATCTCACAAATGAGAGAGATGGAGTCTTAGAAAGATGAGAAAACTATCTCAGGATTACACACCTAGTGTGAACTGAATAAAAGCATTTGAATTCAACTTTGCTAAACTCAAAGCAAGGACTCCTCACAATACTATCATAGCTTTCACTTTTTATAGGATTTAGTAAATTATTTTGCTTATTTTTCACATATTTGATATTTTCCATTTTCTTTCTTCGATTTCCACATGGGGAGATTTTTATATTTTTAAACCATAATCTCATTGGTATTTCCTGAGCCTTCCCTGTTTAATTATAGGTCTCTTGCAAAACAACGGAATTGAATGTTGTTCTCTGAGAATCAATAAATGATAAAAATTAAGTTATTGAATGAGTCTAATTTTATTTTGTCTTGATTAACATCAGACCCAATTTTTAAGCAATTTATTTGAAAATATGTTCAAAGGCAAGGTGTATGTCATATAACTTAGTAGGTGGCAATGACCTAAAAATAGTTTGGGAAGAACAATTTTAGAACATAGTTTTCAAAAAAAATCCCAAGTACAAGAATGAGGTTTTTGTAACTATTTGGAACAAAAGTATCAAGGCATGTCCTTTAGAGTGATGAATGACAGGGAGAAAGCAGAGCACCTCAGCTTCCACTGTGTCAAGAAAAATGATCTTTGGACTCAGCAGTGTAGAGCGAACATGTGTAAATGAACACGGATAAATGAGAAAAGCCACAAGGTGTTTGAAGACTTATAGAATAAATAAATTCAAGTCTTCTATCATGGAGGTCTTTATGTAAAGACTCTGAAAGACATTACCCAGGAGATTGCTGTTAAAAACTCCAAGGAACTTTAAGAATGAGATATAGATGTCAGATGATGGTTGTCAGAACCTTGGAGCAATTGGTGTAAAAATGACCCTGGGCGAGATTTTAGAAGGGAGTATTAAAATAATGAAAAGGAAGTGATGATCACTGAGATGTCGTGAGGGTTTGGTGCAAGCAGTTCATGCTGGTGTAAATCATGCTCCCTTTATAAGGTTAGGTGAGAAAAGAACATCTCTAACAGAAAAGATCTTGGCAACATAGCCAAACAAACTTTCTTGTGATATCTTTGTGGTCAGTATGGATATATTTACATCTGTATGTAAGGGACACTGGATAGATTAACAACTGGTCAAATGAACATTCTCAAAGGATACTGACCCATGGTTGAAAGTTAACCTGGGTATAGTCTCCCCAGAGCCTGCTATAAAGTGGTGTCTTTGGTCCTACCCTCTAGTCCGCCTGAGATGCAGGCATCATTTCCCACAGGCTGGGGAAGATATTGATGACAGATTCATCCAATGTGCACATGACACAAAGACCAGGGAGACAATGAATACCAAGACAGAAACAAGATATAAAATGATATTTATAGACCAGAGATCTGGGCCAGGTCTAACAGAACAAAATGTAGTAGGGATAAATGTAAAGTTCCACAAATCCTCAAATTAAACTGCAAAAAATCATATGAGGGAGATGTCAGAGAATTAGTAGCATACGTAAAATATTATTAAATGGCTTGGGAAACAGTAAGCTCAAGGTTCACTCTGAGTCAGTGCTGATAATAAGCCAAAAAAGCTTATAAAACTTTAATCCATGTTAATTGATGTATAGTCCAGAATTAGGACAGGGACAATTTCTTTGTACTCTGCACTTTTTAGTTTGCAATATCATGGCTGTAACATTTTAGTTTGGAGTATTTTGGAGTATTTTTTTCTGTTTTGGTGGACACATGATGGGTTATGGACCCACTGGGAGATATGTAGAAGAAGGAAAACGTGATGACAAGAAGACCTCAAACCATGTCATATAGTGTAGTGGATGTTTGAAGAAACAGGGAATTATTCATATGAAAAGATAAAGGGAAAGAAGGCAACAAAAGAGACATGATAGCAGCCTTTGGATATTGGGTACGGGGTCAAATACAAGGGTATTAGGATTGCTTAATATGGTATCAAATTGCAGAACTAGTGCTGATCTGTGGCAGCCACACAGAGACAGATTTGGATTCAAAATAAAGAATAAATTCTTAATGGGAATTCCTGGTTATGAGATGAGTTTTCTTGAGAGCTCTGTACATTTCTATTAGAGGAAGTTACTCTTAGGTTGGGAGACCATATAGGGTGATTCTCAAGAGATATTTCCATAGATTATTGGGATATCCTATAACAGAGAAACTAAACATTTGAGTGGCAAAAGTTCTTACCTTCCTATAATAAATAGGCTAGTCTGCAATCAGGGAGACTAGTTAGGAGGCTATCGTCTAGGAAAAACAAAATTTGGCGACTGGTTGGATGTAAGGGTTAAGTAGATGCAGAAGAGTCTGGGATATATCATTGTGCCAAAGCACAACCAATATAACCATTGCTTGTACAACACAGTGAGTAAATAAGATGTGGCTATCGCTTGCTGTGTGATCTGGGGCAGATCATTAAAAGGCTGTAGTCTTTAGCTTCCTCAACTGTGAAATGAGAGGCTAGAATCAGGATCCCTTTCATTCATGACATTCTGTGATGAAAACAAGCTATAATAATCCCATTTTCGGGGAAGTGCATTTACAGCTGTGTGGCTGCCCATTTAAATGGTGTGATGTGATGAGGAAAGTGGCTGTGGCTTCTACCCAGATTTATCCTCTCACATTCCCCTGCAATGACTTTATACAGTGACTGGAATTTCACCATTCAGGTTTTATTCAATTGAGCTAAAAGTCCTCATCCTCTCTCCTAAAAAAAAAGTGCAAATGCTAATGGGGCCAGATGTTAACCATGGTTAGTAGTTTAATTCTAGCAGAAATTAGGTTTTAGTTAGTTTCCTCTAAAAGCTAAACTGCATCTTAAGAAATGTTTGGTATTGAGGAAAGGAAAGGTTGTGTCGGATGGTGGAGCAGTGTTTGAATTGCAAAGTTGAGTAAGGTGCTACGATTGATAAATTTAGGGGGGTAGTGAATCACCATTGAAGTTAAGTCTTATTTTAAAACAATGGCAGGACTTGAAGGATACAGTTAAACCATTTCAGTTTTATGTGGACTGGGCCGGCCCTTTGGGTGGATTATAGATTCATTTAGCTTCCCTCTTGCGTTTCTTTGAGAAATAGGTCTCGAGGATATTAGGTGTGTTCCACTGTGATCACTGTCATATCTGCTCAGTGATTAAAATTTAACTGCTTTTTACCAGCACTTGATTCCATTAAACGGAATTAATTACTCTCATCTGAATATTTCATGTTAAAAATAAAAGATCATAGAGTGGTCTGAGGTAGTGTGTAATAATGAAGTGACTGTCGGGTTTCAGATAGTTATTGTGCACTTAAAAGAGAGTTTATATATTTTCCATATATCTTGAAAGCTATACACAGCTGTTTATCTTTGACTATTTAATAACCTTAGAAAGAGTTTGCTGGTGGAATTCAGTGAGGGCTTTAAGAAAAAATAAATAAAAACTTCCTGGAAACTGGGACTTTGGTTCCAAAAATAATTTATTAAATTCTTTCTAGCAATTAACTACTCAAGTAGGAGTATGTCCACTTCGTTGACTGACATTCTTTTAATTAAATGCTGTACCTGGCTAGGTATCTTTTAAGAATCTGGCATTGACTTTAGATAACCATGGGAAATCTATCTAAATAAGATTTGCTTAGGTCTCCCCCACAGAAAAAAGGTTTAGTGCACTTTCTAATATTTTAAATTAAGAATGAGGAATTCATTTGATGGATGGAACCAGGGCCATACTCACTGTGTGAGAAAGGTTAAATGATATTTACCAGCAAAATTTCTTGCCAAGAAGTAGAAAAGAAAAAGTGATCTACATTCATTTAGAGTGATTGGACCAGGTTATATCATGAGGAGAACTTATGTGCTGATGTCTTGCATAAGTTTCCATTAAGGTTGACTTCTAAAAGATGCACTGAATACAAAATGTGTGTAAAAAGCGAGAACAGAAAGAATACAAGTATTTGTTGATAGCAACACTTAGCTTTAATTAAAAACTCGTTTCCTAATACTATACGAATGATTAACCTTGATAGTAGAAGTATAAGAAGGAGCCTAATGTGTGACTTTATTGATGCGTTTTCCCTTCTGTTCCCTTTAAATGTGGTTTTAAAAGATACTTTTATTACTCTGTAGAAGACTTTTCAAAGGACTTTCTCATCCATGATCTGATTTTTTAGCATGGCATTGTCCTTGGGTTTTATGTTGAGGCATCACGTTATGAATGAGGCAGCGTTATCATGACATTCTTCAGAGATCAATGACCTAAAGGTCCAAGCTTGGCCTATAGCCACAGAATTCTGTACTATCATTTTGGTCACCATATTTTCAGAAACCCCAAATATACTTTTGTTGTTGTTGTTGTTGATAATTTGTGTATGTGGAATGATTTTATCACACTTACATCTTGACATAGAGCCTTAATTTGATAGACCTAATATGATTCAGTGAAATTTGGACCAGGGCAGAAAGTCTGGGAAGTAAGAGCTCAGGGGCTCTGTTAATGGGCAGTTTCTATTTCCTAAAATCCTACTATTTGGCGGGCGCTGCACTACTCGTTTTGTAGCGTTACGTGCTTAAAACTTTACGACAGCTTTCTGAAGAAGCTATTCTTATCAGAGGTTAACTGACATGTCCCAGTTTGCAGTTAATAGTAGAGCTGAGATTCCCATCTAGACCTGCCTGACCAAAAAAGCACATGTTGTTTATATGACACAGTGTTTCCATTTGTTTACCAGTCTACCATATGGGGTGACTACAGCAGGATCATCTGGGGCCCTTGTTACAAATCATATTTTCAGACTTCATCCAAGACCTACCTACCGAGTCAGAATCTTCCCAGCTTTTGTTAGCTAGTTCTCCAGATGATTTGGATGCATGGGCAGGTTTTTGTCACGGACATTATTGCCTACACATAATTGCCTACCTTAGACTGTAGCCCTGTAGTGTGAAGGACTTTTACTGCGTACTTCTATCAGCTGATGTTAGAAACAGAGTTTAGAATAGTGAGAAAAAAGTTGCCTCTTTACCTGGTTTTAGGTGTTGTAAAGGGAGAAGTCAAGAGAGACATTCATTGAAAGATAAGCTCACTGGGCTCGGTGTTTGAGAGCGATGTTTGGGCTTATGGCCATGCTTCCTGTGCGAGGACATGGAAATGTTCTCAGGAAATGATTTCCATCCAGCCTGCTTATAGCTGGGGATATTCATAGAGGAATGAAAACTGATTACAGGAATCAATCCCTGCTGGGGCCCTACCAGGCAGAGCCCTGACCTCCATGCCCATGTATTGGCATCTTGTTTATTAGCATCAATAAAGATTTATTCGACTCATTAGAGGATGGCAATTTGAAACAAAGAATTATACCTTATTCCTGCCAGCTCATTTACTCATTTTCTCCTTTTCCCCAAGCACTAAAAAAAATCCAGATGGAGTCAGGGCGGGTTGGAGGGGGATGCCAAAGAAAAAATTAAATTAGAAAAGGTGCTTTGAAATAACCTGGCTAATCTTAGCAGAGATCTGTAGCTAATGCATTTTAGGTGAACTCATTCTGGTTGACTGAAAATAGTATCATGTGTCTGAGTGTGTTAGTGTGTAATAGGGAGTAGAGAAGACAGCTAGAGGATAGATTTATCTGTGATTATTGACTAACAGTTGAAACCTGACTAATTATATGGCCCACTCATTCATTCACTCATTCATGCATTTATTCTGCAAGGAGGTGGATTGACCACTTGCTATGTATCTGACACTTGTCCATATGTGATTTTTCTAGAGAAGAGAACTTGAGACCCACCATTAAGGAATTTAAAATTTAGATCAGTAATATGATTGCATGAGAGCTAAGGGAGGACATAAAAATTGAATAAGAAATATAAGAGACAAAGTAAGTGTAGGAGAAAATAAGTGACAAAGTAGTTAAGGAGAGCCTAGATGAGAGGAATAATCCTAAAGAATCTGAAACGAGTTTCAAAAATGATTTAGATTTACATGGAAGTGAGGAAGTTTCAGGTGGAGGGAATGGTATGAGCAAAAATCCAGAAGCAGAGGTATGCTGGGGGCTTTGGCAAACTGTCAGGCCAGCTATGTTGTGTTCACGGGGAGCAGGTTGGTGATTCAAGAGAGAGACATGGAGTCTTATTTAATGATCTGGAATGAAATTCCTTTGCCTTTTCTCTGTCATCACACTTGTCACGTAGTATCATTAATGATCTGTGTTCTTGTCTGTCTTTCCCATTAGATTGAAACTCCTCAACAGCAAGGACTGTGACTTTCAAGTACCATTACTTACACAAAGCTGGCAAATAATACGTATCTAGTTGGTGTGTGGGGACTGAATGGTGATGTGTCTGGATAAGGTTGAGGGACTAACCCTTCTCTCCTTCCTCGTTTCCTGCTGCATTAGGACACAAGCCAAAGTGGTTGGTTCTGCTGTGTAATTATTAGGTTATTATGTGGTTCCTCATTAGTGTGGTTAGAGGAAGTCAAGGTAATGCCAAGATTCACAACACTGTTATTGGAGTTAGGTCATCAGTGGACCACAGTGGCCTCCTGTTCCAAATGGTCAGTCCCCACATTCTGTGGCACCACAGCCCAGATATCCTGCTGGACAGATATTTATTAAGGATCTACTTCTGTCTGCTCCTGTGTTAAATGCTATGGGAGTATATAAAATACTAACATATAGAATATTATAGGAGCTCTGTCTTTCAGGAACACATAGCCTATTGGACAGATGAGATTCCCATACATGTAACAGAAATTAAGCAAACAATGTCTGGATAAGCCATGTAACCTGCCTGGGACTTGGTTTATTATTGTCTATAAAGTTGGACCAGATGGTATCTAATCTGAGCTTGAAGTTGATGGAGGTTTCAAAGGGTTCAACAAGGGTAACTGGAAAGGGCAGGTAATGTTTGTTCAGCACCTTCTTCACAAACAGGGTTTCTTGGTAGGTAAGGATGGGGTAGAGGGGAACTTGGAAGGTACCAGGCGGGGTTTGAATGGGAGAAGAGAAGGCATCCTGAGAGTGGAGAAAGACAGAGGGAAGGAGCAGAAGCCAGAGCAAGCACGCATGAAGGAGGTGTCTATGGACCTGGGGTGGACCTCACGTGGCCCTGACTCTCTGAGAGTGGTCAGGGTGACAATCTCAGGACAAATTTCTTAGGAGCTTAAGCTCCTCCCTTCACAGGCTGCTGGCAGCACAGTGGCTGGGGTCCAGGCTATCGTTCTCTACGCCGGTGCACGGGGGCACTGTCCTGACTTCCAGATTAGCGATTCTGGGACTGAATGCTAGGGACTTGACCTTCTAACAGTTCCACCTGCTTTCAGGTCCCCCCTGAGATAGTCCCCTGGCTTCTCCTGAAGCTGAGAGGTCTGTATCCATGTTCAAGTTCAACCATTATCCTCAGACCCCTAACCCACTCTGGAACTGAACATCTGCTATTGTTCAAGTTAAGATGTTTTAGCCCAATTATAGCTCACAAAAGTTTGTGCTTGCTCTGTCTCGGGGGCGTGGGTGTCTGCCAGAGGCCTCCTGACCAAATGGTCTGTCCCCACATCCTATGGCACCACAGCCCAATTATAAGTGACCAGGGCAGCAGCCCACTTAATTTTATGCAGTTAACATCTAACCCTTGGTTTTCTTGGCAAAGTAAAGGTTTTGGCCTCTTGGCTTCTGCTGGTCTGGTCAGCAATTACCCAGTTATTAAAACTAAATAATTGCCATTAGTTCCTGTCCTCAGTGTATCTCCATTCTCATTGCAGGCTGATCTTCATCTCATTTGCAAAGCTCTTTGATGCAGGGCTGAGGATGCTTGTCCTTCAGACACCAGGCAGGTGCAACAGCAGAGCCGCCTGTGTGGGCCACTTGCTCAGGCTGCTTTGCTCTCAGATATGGCGCCGGGAATTTGGCACGCGCTTTTACATTTCATCTCCAGATCTTCTGCTTGTGTGTCTGTGCTCCTGTTTGTTTGGAGGGCTGTGATTTTATTGTCCTCCTGCTTTTGCTTAGTTGGATTTTGCCTTGTGGTGGTGGTCTGAATTTCAGTTTGAGGGTTGTGAACTTTCTCTCCTCATTTCCTTCTCTTTCTTTTCTTTGAGTTCTCATTTCTGAAGAGATTTCTCTCTTCTTAAACTCTGGCTTTAAAGGGAGGCGTTTTCATTTTTCCTGGAGAAGTCTCACTGCACAGATGTGTGCTTGATTCTTCTGCTTGCAGGATTTTTTTCACCTGCTGCCTTGATGCTGATAGTGGTTGTGTGAAGTACAAAGAGAAAGTTAAGATTACAGGTTGTTCTTCTTTTTGATTGTATTCTTGGCTGTAACTTCTCAGCCCTTTGTGGGAAGAACTCCCATCAGCCCGGGATGTGGAAATAGGAGAATTCTCAGCCCCAGAAATAATTGCTTCTCAGAGTAGATTGTTTGGTGCCTTAATGCTGAGGAATGGATTTAGACTAAGCCCCAGCAACTGATACTGGCCCTGGTTGGGGAGACCAGGTCTGAGATCTGTGTTTTGAGGCAAATAAAATTCTGGCAGGATCTGTGCACATATGTATTCGGAAGTCTAATTAGGCCCTTGGTGTGTTTGCACTGCTCTGTTGCAGTGGCTATGATATTATTCGATTTTAACTACTTCCAGAGGGCAATGATCTTTAACCCAGATTCATTCCCGGTCTGTTTTTTTTGTTTTGTTTTGTTCTGCTTTTTGAGGGAAGTCAACTCCAATGAGGTGCAATGAGGGGCACTGCATCTTGTCTTTATGGCTATGGATTTATTCATTTATTCCTTCTCTCATTCAGCTATTTGATGAATATTTATCAAGTGGCTATGAAATGTAAAGTATGCCAGAGCCTAGAACTAGAGGCCACGATAACAAGAAGGATCTGCTGATGCCACTGTCCAACCTCTCACGTTGCAGGTGAGGAAACTCTGTCCTCATCTCCTCATCTGTCCAGTCTCTTTCCAAGATCCAGGCTCTGGGATATCAAGTGTCCTGAATGCCCTGTGCTATATCACTTTAAAATAACAGCTAGGACCTTGCAGGGTTTTTGAGTTGATAAGGCGATCTAACCTGGACTCCGGGGGACTGTGGCTCCTCTACGAGTGGGAATGGAGCTCTTATCCCTTTTCTAGTCTTTCTCCCAGGCTGCTTTTCAAACTCAGCAGGTCTGTTGTTTCTGTTCTCCCTGCTTTGTGGCTTTACAAGGCTACTGGCTTCCATAGTGCCCCCAGTCAACGCCAGACACATCTTTGCCCTGCAGAAGCAGACCCTGCTAGGGACACTGGTTTCCGATCTGAGGCTTGTTATGGGTTGAACTGTGTCCCCTCCCAAATTCATATGTGGAGGTCCTAAACCCCAGGACCTCAGAATGTGACTTTATTTGGAAATAGGGTCATTGCAGATGTGATTAGTTAACATGAAGTCATACTGGAGTAGGGTGGGCCCCTAGTCCAATATGACTGGTATTCTTATTAAAGGCAAATTTGAACACACCAATACACAGAGAGGATGTCAGGTGAAGATGAAGGCAGAGATCAGAGCGGTGCCTCTACAAGCCAAGCAGCACCAAAGATGGCCTTCAAACCACCGGACACACTAGGGGAGAGGCATAGCACAGATTCTCCCTCCCAGACCGCAGGAGGAACCAACTTTGTTTACACTGTGATCCAGAGCTATGATACAAAAATTTTCTATTGCTTAAGCCACCCAGATTCTGTACTTTGTTACAGCAGCCCTAGCGGACACAAGCACAGGCTCCAAATGCCAAGTATTTGAGAGCGCCCTCTCGGGGTTGCCGAGGGGAGAATAATCGCCTGCGAAGGGAGATGGCGGTGGAGGGGCTCTGTCTTTCTCTCTGCCATTCCAACAGTGCAGCGGATTCTTAGGACATTAGACTGAGATTTTCTGTAGGGGGTTAATTTAATACATATCCTTGGCTATTTATTACATGAGGCCTTTTATCTGGAATACCTCTGACTCCTTGCCAACATGCTAATTAACATTACTGTTTGAGATCCAGCTTAAATCTTGCCTCTTTGACATATCTTTTTCTATTCCTAGGCTTAGGTAGGAGTTTTCTGCTCTCCTTTCCCATAACTTACCTCATTGTATTCTAACCATTTTTGCTGCTTTGTGGATTCAGCAGGTGCTCCCTGGAGAGTCTGCCACTGCCTGGCACTGTCCTGGGGGTTGCTGAGCTGGTGGCTGACACAGAGGAGACCTTTGTGTTTGGGGAGCTTATACAGAAATGGGGCAAGGGGATGATAAGCATGTGAGTGGACAGAATAATGTCAGATTCTGGAGGGTTCTATGAAGAAAACAAAGCAAATTAATGTACTGGAAGAGGGCAGGGGGCAGCTGGAGATAGGGAGGTAGGGAGGCCCCTCTGAGAAGGTGATAGCTGAGTTGAGACCTGAAAGAGTGGAAACAGTCATACAAAGATCTGCAGGAAGAGAGTCCCAGTGGAGGGAAGCACAAAGTGCAAAGGTGCAGGGGAGGAAAAGCTCCTGGTGTGTTCAGACTTGAGTGTTTGCTAGACGGTGACTGAGCAGGAGAGTAAGGGTGGGGTTGATGAGATGAGCAGGGGTGGGTTACGTAAGCTTCGTCTCCCTGCCAGACTGAGCTAACAGTGGAAAAGATTTCGTAACCTTTGTCAGCGCGACACCTAGCACACAGTCAGTGCTTAATATACATTAAATGCTAAATGGATAACCATAAACACCTGTATGTACACATTACTTAAAAATCACCAAGCAATAGCATGTTTATCTCAGGACCGCTTCTTGGGCAAATTCTGTAAACCAAGATGCATCAAGAAGCAACAAATAAATAAACATGGTTCAGTGATGCCAAGGCAAGATGGCTCAAGGTCATATAATTCACTTAGCAAACACTGCCTTTGGCCCTGGTTTAGAGCCTATTTACTCTCTTTTTACACACTATTATAATGATGTTGGTTGTCAAAGTTCCTAATTTCTATCAAATGTAGAACAACACATTATAATTAAGAAGCAGGTGAGGGTGGAGAATCGACACTAGAGGCAAACACCATGATTTGAATATGACGCGATGGTGGACAGACTGGCAACAAGAAAGTAGATAGGTGAGAAGGAAAAACAGAACTAAGAATCTGGAAAGCTCATCAGTATGAGGCAGTTAGTTCAAGGATAGGCAGCCCTAAGCATCACAATAAGCTGAGACATCGTGTATTAGAGCATGGTGAATTAGGCTGTTTACAATGAAGATTCTGAAGTACTACAAAAAAGGTTACATTTTGCTCCATGTATTTTGTCTAAGTAAACAGGGAAGTGAGTACAATTCTAGAATAATTTCCATTTGAAATTGTTAGAATTCAAAAACAAATCTGGTACTTAAGGATAAGCTTCATTTATCTGGAAAATGTACTTCTATGGAATTCTACTTCCTTGAATGATGTCAAATAAATGAAAATGTGATTGTTTAGCCTTTTGATCTTCAAAAGCGTTAGTACAAGTGGTAGATGATTTTCTGTGACCTCCCAATCAGAGCAAAGGATTATTATTTCTGTTGCTTTTTTTCCTCCCTAAGAGCCAGGTACAAAGTGACGAGCAAACAATGACATTATTACAGTGGCATTTTAATGGGTGTTCAGGGAACTAAAAAGTCAGCAGAGGCACTGCATGAAATATTCATGGGTATTTTTCTTTTTCTCTCCTCTTCCCTCTCCAGACACAGGAGTGAAAAGCATCCAAACCAAACGTTCTGAGTACAGGAAGCATGTAGAAATGGCTCCTGCAGGTCTATCTTTGACCTTCTAGGGAAGGGTGGGATAGAGAAAGCTCTTTCCCTCCAATCTCAACTTCTTTTTTCTCTCATCTTGGCATCTCGTTTTTCTAATAAACTGAGATACATCTGCTTCTTACAGAGTCTCAAGGGTCCAGAATGGATATTGACAGTTTCAGTCTCCTCTTGAGAATTAGAGCAGGATTTTGAAGATGCAAATTTTCACCTAAAAGGCATCTGGGAGAAGATAGATGGGATCAAACTGATTGATGTCATCGAAGGGAAAAAATGGGGGCCAATGGACTGGTCCAAGGTGCCACTTAAGACCTACCTGCAATGTTTTGACTTGGGACAAAGTCAGGAGGTGCCTGGGAGGCAGCGGCAGGGTTTGGATGGCTATGCCATGGTCTGCTTGTGTCCTAATGACCCATACAGAAAGTTTGCCTAATATATGGGCCTACACTGCATGTATGTACTTTTCTGTGGAAACCCATTGTATGAAATCCTAAACTTCTGAAATCACATTTTCATAGAAACACTCTTCTATATCAAGAATCCTTCTCTTGAACACATTCTGTCCTCTCACCGTGCCCAGAGGCGCCTTGTCTTGTCCCACTTCCAAACATGTGCTTTCATTTTCTTCTAGGCAGATGACCTTCTTTCTGTACAGATCTACTCATGCTTTATGGTCCATCTCTGGCCCCACCACCTTCATGAAGTCCCTTCTGTCCACTCCAGCCCCATGAGATCTCTGCTTTTTCTCGTCTTCCTTGGTACTTGTTGCCTGACTGTTCATTTGGTACTTGTCACATCTGCCTTCTATTCGGTGCTGTGCTGGTAAATATTTAATAATTGCTTCTCTAGGGGAGGGAGAAAGCCCTAACTGTAGTAGTACTTGACAATTTCTGTAGCCTACGTGCTCCTGCAGTGTCCAATTTCAAGCCGATGATGTGATTTCACTTAATGCTGAGTTGAGAAGAGATGTACACACTGACTTTCTCTAGCTGGCGCCAGCTGGTTCTGGCACACCACCGTGTGTGCTGCCCAGGACCCTTGTGTATCTATCTTACTTCCCCTACTAAACTGGAGGGCTCAGTGGTTCTAATCTTTGATGTTACATTAGGGACATCTGGGGGACCTATGAAAAATATCCGTGCCTGGGCTCTGCCCCCAGAGATTCTGATTTAGGTGGTCATGGGAGAGAACTCAGTCATCAGAGGTTTTGAAAAGCCTTCCAGGTGATTCAGATATATGGCCCGAGTGAGAACCACCGTCCACCAGATGCAGGGAGGGTATTTTACATCGGTTCTTATCAGAGTGTGATCCCTGGACCAGTGGTATCGATGTCACCCTGGGATTTGTTAGAAATACTAATTTTTGGTTTATACCCCAGAACTACTGGATGTAAAACTCACTGGAAGAGATTAGACCAGCAATCTGTGGTTTAACAAGCCTTCCAGGTGACTCTGATGCATGCTAAATTTGAGAACTTCTATCTTATGTCTTCTGAATCCTTATTAGAACGAAAGACAGTTATAGACTCACAGCTGTGCCCAATCAACACTTGTTGATTAAAATCTATCAAGGAGTACATTTTCATGAAGCAAGCTATTTTTTCCTCTTTGTGAAAGGATTTAGTGCAGAGTATCTTAAAATAGAGATTCTTCTTGTACACTGAATCATGTGTTTCACAAACATTCAAAGATCTAATATTTAATGTTCATTTAGCTATGCAAAACACACAGTAAATGCATTCATTTGTTCATTAAACAAATATGTATTGATGGCTGGGAACCTCATGCAAAGTACAATGAAATTCATTTTTATTCATTCATTTACTCATTTATTTATTAAATATGTATTGATTGGCCACGAACCTCAAACTAGGCATGAATAATTTATTACCAATTGCAAATTGTTATCATAATTGTTAGTAATATGTTTATTAGGTTTATTATTGTTACTTTTATGGTGATAGCCGATCAGCATCAGGGCAGCACAAGCATGGACTTTTGCGGTCTATGACTTAGAAGTTGGATGGTCTTGTGGCAGATACCTAACTTCTATAGACTTTAATTTTTTCATAGTTATTAGTATTTACATCGAGTTTTTGGCTTTAATTGACACAGAATAGCTATTAAAAACTTAATAGAATCATAAATAAAGATGAAAATAGAGATGTATTACTACAATCAGAGAAAAACTTTTACTATTTCTATTTTTTGACAGGTAGTAGAGCAATGTTTCTAACTTTAATGTGCATGTGACTCATCTGGGAAGCCTGTTAAAATGCAGATTCTGAGGTCTGCAGTGGGGCCTAAGACTGCATTTTTAGCCAGCTTCTGTGTGATGCCAGTGCTGCTGGTTCATAGAGCATACACGGACAACACTGAACAGCATGGCTCTGAGGTTCTGGCTGATGCAATAAAATAGGCAAAAGGAAGAAGACATGTGAGAACTGCACAGGGGAAATTATTTGCAAAGTTGTTGCCTACTTAAGAAATTTACGAGCCACTAAAACCAATAAGAATTTTATGTTTGATGTATTACACGGTGCCAAGCTGCCTGGTGAGGTACTTGTGAGGGTCAGGTGATGGTAACTTGTAAATCGTAAAGTATTCTAGAAGTTGAGCTAAAAAGCAATGAATTATTAGTTTTTCAAAGCGGAGTTAACTGCAGTGCGTTGCCCAAGCTATTGTAATGAGTAATTTTTTTTTTTTTTTTAAGAATCCTGAACTAAGATTCATCCAGCAAGCCCTAGAAATATATTTTTCACTTGCTTCCTGTGTCCTCATCAGTTTCCTAAGTAAACTCATTACTTTAAGAAGTAGGGGGCTTCTTAACCTACAGTTGGCAGCATGGTGAAGAGAAAGGATGGCGAATAGATTTTATCTAGTAGTCAGTTCTGATTAATTGGCAGGGCTTCCCGGAGTCTTAATGCTGAGTCGGCTTCCAGGCCTGTAAGCAGCAGTGCTGTGATCAATTATTGATGTCTGCCTTTGACAGAAGACAGGAAAAGTAGAGGGCTGATTTCTAGAGCCAGATTGACTCAAGGTGAATTTCTGCCAAGAATCAGAGACTTGGCCAGAACGTCCTCTCATGAAGCTGGGGGAATTCTTTCTAAGGCTGTGCCAGCTGCCCGGCTTCACCTTTCTTTCCTTCTGGCAAGAAGAGCCTAGTCCCCTCTCTCTACTTCAGCTACTCTTCCTCTGTCTCCTGTGATTTCTCTCTCCATTGATCTGAAAGGAGAGGAGGGCGATCTCCCCAGCTCCACTTTTCCTCGTCAACCATATTCTCTATGGACCCGGTTCCTAATCTTTTCTGTGGAAACAGACAAATGTCAACATGAAGAAGTTAAGAGGTTTATGTGCCCGTACAAAGCTATATAGACATGGAGCTAGTCTCTAGTTTTTAAATAGGCCAGGGGAAATTTTGAACTTCTTTCTCCTTATCTGTAAAATTAGGGATAATGATTTTGACCTCTCAGGGTTGCTGAGAGATTAAGTGATATATAATGTGTATGAGAATACCCACCCCAGTGGCTGGTGCACAGTAGGCATTCATTCGATGTCGGTTTCTCTTTCATCCAGCCCTTTGCACACCATGTGCACTTTTTCAGTGATGTCAGCATAGGTGGAGGTTGTGACCTGATGGCATAGAATCTAGATGACCATCATGCAGGCTGTTGGATGGGAAGAAAGAAGGACAATTATTTAATAAAAAATGCCAAGGCTCTTGCTCTGTGCTGGGTATAATTTGAAGTGCATTATAGATACTAACTCATTTGATTTTCATAATAACATTTTGAATTAGGTTCTATTTTACAGATGAGGAAACAGCCACTGAGAAATGAAATACATTGCCCAAGATCACCCGGCTAGTCAGCGTCAGAGCCGGGGTCCCACCCAGGGAGTCTGGCTGCAGAGTCTCTGCTTTCTGTCACCGTACCATACTGCTTCAGCTAGGCCGAGGGTAGGAGACATCCTGGTATCCTCAGCCACCAACTTGCCTTTTTGAGACAGAGATTGTTAGAGATCAGCTTTATTTCCTAGAGAATTTTTTATCTTCTGGAATTTCTGGAAGCAGCATTTCTCCTTGACTCTGATGTTATTCTGCTGCTTTCAGGAGAAATGACACAGGGGAAAGTCAGGATGGGAGAGAGGGGAGCGAGACGAAGTCTGGGACAGACCCACAGAAGCTGTAAAATCAGATCGGAGAGAACCCAAAGGGTGAGGCTGTGGTCTGACTGCTGTGGCATCCACGAGAGATGCTGAGAGACTGAGCCGGGAGAGCGCGGGTGGAATGGATGCCTTCACCAGATCTGGTCAGTATTTGCCTCCTTGGCCCAGTGCTGGAGCCCCACCCTGCCTCCCACGTGCGGAGTGGTGAGGGGAGCGTGGAGGAAAGTAAATAACATGGCATCCTTGCATATTTTCTTCCTAGTACATGGAATTCACAGTGTTTGTTTCCTTGTCTGTGTCCCAGGTGAACTCTGTGGGAGGAATAGGGACTGTGTCTTCTTGTCTCTTGTATTTCAAGCACTGGCATAGTGCTGGGCATGCAGTTGGTAAATAAACTGTGAACAAATGACTTACTGTAGAAAGGGCTCTTTGTACTGCTGAATGTTGGGGGAGGCTTTCTTACTTCATAGTGACACGTTGGGCGCTCACCGTGGCTTTCTCTTGCTACTGCTGTAGGGACTATGATGGAGACAAGATTTGGGGAAGTGGTAGATGGAAGGAGGAGCAGATGCTATACACTGGAGTCAAGAACATGGTACATAAAGAATATAACTCTTCATCGTAATTTGAATCGTTTGCCTGAAAACAGCTACTTCCTTTCTGTAGCCTCTCCAAATGTACATATTGGCTTTCTTGTGACATGTTCTCCCATTTTTCTCTCCACCATAATTGCCTGTGGGGTTTGATTTAACATAAATATTACTTGTACTCCAGTATAATGGGTAAGATCTGTTATTCCCTAAGTACTGACTGTCAGGTTTCTAGTTTTTCTGGGTTTAGAGGAAGGATGCAAACAGTGGTTGTTCCATGGATTCATATTCCTTCAGTATTTTTGGTGAACAACGTTTGCAAGTCATCCTTGCCCCAGATTAAATGTGGCTTTGACAGTCAACATCTTATTTTCCCAGCTTAATTGTAACCTTTTTGAGAGCTGGTTCTGTGATTCGCTCTGACACAACCCATGATTCACATAAATGGAAATACTTGTTGGGTTAGTGGGCAGTGTGTGTACACTTACCTTGTGTTGGAGCAGCTGAGAAAATGACCTTTCCAAGAGAGTGGCAAGGTCTGCTTTCTGAATCACAGAACAAATGAGAAGCTCTAGGGAACACTGGGATCTCTAGCCTACATGCTTGATGAAATTCCAACTTAACATAAAGGTTAAGCCCTATTTCCCAGACCTACAGAAATAACATCTTTTTGTCATGCCAGCTCCAGAAGACTTAACTGTGGCAAGCTTTTAGGTTCTACTCTGAAAGTTGTCCCCACTTCTCTATAAATGTGGCCCTCACTGGTTTCCTTTAATTAATCGATTAATTAATTAATCGATTAATTAACTAACAAGTCTATTAGAGCTTGGCTACAGTATGAAAGATGGCCAGTAGGTGCCACTCTCTGAATCATTTACTACAGGGGAAGAGGCATCAAGGCTCATGACATTCCAGGACAGGACAGATTTAGGGCACATAAACCCATGGGTTTAACTGTATAAAGCAGAATTAGCATTGAGTCAATGTTTCCTGAAAAGAAAACTCTAACCATATTCTTTTTGACCTGGGACAGAATCATTAGAGCAGAGCTTCTCAAGGTGTGGTTCACAAGAAAACCACCTTGGAATTACCTGCCTTATTATAATTATGATTTACTGAGCTCCAAAGTAGACGCACAGAATCAGAGTCTGTAGAAAGAAGCACCACAAATCTGGTTTACAAGTTTCCCAGGTGATTCTCTGTGCGCTAAAGTTTGAGAATCATTTAGTGTAAGCACTCTTCCTTCTTCAGGGGGAGATAAGTAGGCACACTGGATTGGAGTTTGGTGGTGAGGTGGTAGAGAACAGTTTTTGAGAAATCTGAGAGTTTTTGTGTTAAAAAATAAAACTAGCACTCTACTTTTTCTATCTGTAAGTTGTATTTTATAATGTAAGGAATATTTAAAGAAAAGTGTGCTGGAGATGGGGCCAGAAAAGGTGGGAGGGGGAGAAAAAACTCTTAATTCATAGAATCGAAAAAATAGTTGGCTAATCTAATTTTTTGTTTTCCTTGACAGTGTGGTATCCATGGCCACCTAGCTGAGCGCCTATAATAAGCCAGCAATGTGCTCAAAGGCGATGGTGAAGTTGAGTTCTTTTGTGGTTCTTATTAGTCATTCAGTGCCTATTAAGCTTCTGCTGATGGAGAATTTGCTATTCAGAAGCTTTGCAAGTTGGGAGTCACCCCTTGCTCCCTCCAACCTAATTTTCTATGCCGGAAGCATTTGCTCCTCTGCCTAATTAGAGGTCCTCCTCCTTCCGAGTGACACTGGAGTGACCTGACGTGGAGGCGCATTGTGAGTGAGTGCACAGAGCGTGTGGCCAAGTGTGTAAAGACCTGGACACGGAAGGAGGTCAGGGCGAGGGCAGCTCATGGAGTCCAACTGACTATGCAGCTAGAATCCGAATGGCTCGAGAGGGTGGCTTCACCCTTGAGCACCCTCTGCAGAATATAGGCTTCACTTTGTTATTTCCTTGCTGCCATGTCTCCTCTTTTCTGCCCCATCATTCTCCAAACCTCCCACCACCCCTATTTTCCTGAGTGACAGATGAAAGGGTCAAAGAACCACCAATTTCCTTGCACTTAAAGAAGTGGATCTATCTTGTGGTGTTAGAAAGATGTGGCTTCACTGGGGATGAGGGAATCACCAACTGTGGACTCTTCACAACTCCACGGGGAAGAACAGGAGAGTGGGAGAAATGACACATTCCCAGGGGGCTGTAGCAGGTGGCAAGTTGGATCCCTGCCAGTTGATAGCCAGAGAGAAAGCCAAGGTAAGGCCAGTTCACAGAGGCTGGCTCTGGAGGCTACCCAGGCACTGTGCCCACGAGGGTGCTGCCAGCTGTTTCTATATCTGGAAGCAGTTTTAGAACAAATATCCCCGGGGAGATATTTTGAGTGCCGCAGTGGACATTCCTACCCCTCAGAGTGAAGCCAGCCACTGTCCTTGTGCTGGGGAATGTGCTCAGGTGTGGTGAGATGCCTGCTAAGGAGCCGGGACCCCAGTGCAAAATTCAGCATCAGATGGAAGAGGTTGGCAGGCATTGCCAGGGTCTCATTCTGTTAGAGGAAGGGAATCTTCAAGACATCTTGCTATGGCTAAGGGAGATCTGCCAGGAACTGGAGTCCATCTTCTAGGAGATCTGAAACATCTAGTCAGAGCCAGAGGGGCATTTAGCTGCTGAGGGCTCAGGCAAGGCTGTCAGGGGTGAGCACTAGCCAGAGTCTGATGACATCCACCTCTCTCTGCATGTGTGACCTAGGGAAGGACTTTTCCTTCTGTGTTTGGGTGTGGTGAGCCCTGAGTCCTGGCTTGATCTTATAAGTTACAAGCTTTAGTCAGGTGATTCTTCTTTTGGTAGACATTTGGAATAATGACGGTGATAATAACGTCACCAATTAGGATAATAATATTACAGCAGTATTAGCTGCCCAATAATGAAACAGGCTGCCTTCTGAGGTGTTGAGCTCCTTTCCACTAGGGTACTCAAATAGAAAAGAATACTTTTGACTGATTCCAAGATATTTTCATCAGAATCATCTGATTATTAAAAAATTATATTCCTGGACCCCACCCCCAGAAACTCTTAATTTGGCAGGCTTGGGATGGAGCCTGAAGACTTGCCTGAAAAATGGGGCTGGAGCAATGTGATACTGTAGAGAGGGTCTGAGAAATCCTATAAAGAAGGGATCTATTTGATTTTGATTAATTCACTGGTTTCCAGAGTTGAGTGTAGGACTTTATTTCATAAGAGGAGAGGGGGACTCTTATTACAAGGCTACCAAAGCATTTCCATGTAACTCTGTGGGCATGATGCTTTTGTGGGTTTACTATATTTCATGGGAGGATCTGATAGCACTGTCTAGTAGAAATACAATGCGAGTCCCATATAAAGTTTAAAATTTTCTAGGAACCGCGTTAAAAAATTAAAAGAAAATAGGTGAAATTATTCTTAATAATTTATTCTAGTTAATCTAGTATATCCAAAATACCATTTCAACACATAACCTATATAAAATTATTAATGTGGCATTTTTCATTCCTATTTTTTTACTACTAAGCTTTGGAAATCAGGTGCAGATTTTACACTTTCAGCCCATCTTTATTGGGACTGGCCATGAATTAAGTGGTCGGTAGCTACACGTGGCTGGTGTTCACCATATTGGACAGTGCGGCTTTGTGAGATCTTTGTTCCTCACCGTGTGGTCCAGCGACCAGCAGCATCAGTGTCACCTGGGCACTTGAGATGAATGCAGAGTCTCAGGCTCCGTGCCTGATCTACTGAATCAGAATTCGCATTTAGCACTATCTCAGGGGATTCTGTGCACCTTAAACTTCGATAAGCTGTGTTAGGTGAACTCTCTTCCCCTTTCAAGATTTCCTGTTCCTCAAATTCTCTGTGGATGCAGTTAGCTAATAAATACTGATGACATGAGAAACAGGGGCACCTGTGTGCAAAAGTGAATGCAGTTGGCTCATGCAGTGGCCCCTTGGCCTCTGACTCTGTAAAGGAACTCTGGGATCTTTGGGCAGAAGATAGAGGATGGACACATTATATTATAATGAATCGTTGTAATTTGAATCTTGGTGCGGTTGGAGTGTCTTACAGGGAGACCTAACCTCAGACAGGGCTTACCTGAAGAAGCAAGGTTTAGGGTGAGGATTGAAGGGGTAACTATCTAAGCACTGCAACGACGTAGGTGTGATTCCTGAGGCTTCCGGAATGAGGTCTTGAGACTGAAGAGGTGGCAGGGGTCAAATCTCACAGGGCACGGAGGCGTGGCCTCACCCCAACATGTCCTTCTCTTGTGTTGCAGCGTGGGCATCACTCTGTCCTGGACCTTCTAATTAGGCTGTGAGCTCTTTACAGATGGAGCTGCATTGAGAGACCTTCAATTCCTCCCCAGCAGCAGCAATGTGCTGGTGTCTAGTGACTTCACGAGCTGACTGATGCATTTTTAGGAATTTCGTGAGCTATTAATGTATACAGGTTGCTTGAAGTTGGCCATGGTGATGATATTCATACTATGGAAATTGGTGAATGCTATAAATCTGGGTTCTTGTATTTTTCCTTTCAGTGAGCTGGTGTTTAATCATTTACCAGTTCACCTCTGCCAACGACACAGTGCTGGCCACACAGAGCAGGAAGCAGTAAGGAGTCGAAGACGGAACTCAGAATTGGGAGACAGACACTAGTTGTATGTTGCTGGCCAAGTTGTTTAGACTCTCTGACCTTCAGTTTTCTCATTTATCCAATGAAGATCTTGAGACAGATTTGAGAGGATGGATATGAGAAATAAGTGAAAAGAGCTATGGAAACGAGAAATAAGTGAGAACTATTGAAATGAGAGCCCCTAGTTCAGGTCAATCAAGCCAGACCAGGCTGGTGTCCTCCATCTCTCAATTATCCTAGTGTACTTAAGAACTGGAAACGTCTTTTCTCTGTTCCTTTTGAACTGTTTTTGATCACAGTTTTAAATTTTACCTTATAAAATATAGCATTCTATGTTGTGTTTAATTTCACAGCCACCCCCTGTCCTTTTGGAAGAAGGTGGGTTACGTGCCTTCCTGTAAAGTGTGAACTCCAATTGTTTTGTTCACTTTCGAACGCCCCAGGCCCTCCGCTACCCCTCTTTCTGCCCCTTCTCTGACATCTCTCAGTGGAAGATCAATCTTCACTTTTGACTGAACAGACTGCCCCATCCCTTCCCCATGACAGCAGAAAGAGGGCTCTCCTCATCCTTGTGGCTCCCTGAAGTTTATGATCAGTTTTGTGGGGCCACGTTGCTACCTCCATGCCTCAGAGACCATGCACTTGAGCAGCAGCCGCTTTTTACTCTGCCCCTTGTGCTGATCGCATCATTTCCCTAGGAAAAGGCAAGACAGTCCTGTCCCTCCCAGGGCGTCTGCCATGTGTTGATTTTTTTTAAGGATAATATTTCTGGCGGTTGAGCAAACGAGGCGGGAAATGGCTTTTGCGGGTGATTAAATGCTGAGATGATGTGGCAGCTTTCGTCTGTGGCCATGAGTCGCAATTACCTGACAAGAAAGAGAGATTTTACCTGACAAGAGAGATTTGACCAAGAGTCCATCTGTGAGCCTTGGTTCTGAGGGCAGTGGGCAGTGAAGAATGACACCCAGGACATTTAGGACCAGGAGCTGAGAGCACAAAGGGAACAAAGAGGAACCATCATGGACTCTAGTCCTATCATCGCTGCACTTGATGTGCAACCTTGAACAAGTTGTTTTCCATTTATACCTTAGTTTACATCTTTGTGAAAGGACGGGCTTGAACTAGATAATCTCCAAGGTCCCTCTTAGCACTGAGATTTTATGATTTTATGAACTTCAACAAGCAGAGATATTTCTATTTAGGCTTGTTTTATGTTCTAATTCCCAAGGACATATTTCTAATGGACTGTACTCCAGAGACTCTAATTATTTCTTGTTAGCCAAGAATAATTTTAACAAGCAGCAGTAAGCTATGAGGACTCTGGTATGTGTGTGTGTTCAGTTTAAGAGTGTTCTGAGAATTCAGTTTAACTCAACAAGCATTTCTTGAGTATCCACTCTTGGGATGAAGTATGGTACACTGCAAGCAACATAGAATTTTGAGTTGAAAACTTGGATTTTAATCTGTGATTTGCTATTGGCTGGCTCTGGCTTTGGGCTCTTAAGTAACTTAAGAGTTACTTAAACTCTCTGAGTCTCAGTTTCTCTATCTAGGAAATAGAAAGAATTCCTTCCTCATTGAGGAATACGTGAGAAATTGTGTCTAGTGCAATAGCACAAGGCTTGAGGCATTTCTATGCTTTATAAATGTTACTTCTTTCCCTACTAGGTGACAGGCCCTGATTAGGTGTCAGGAATACAAAAACACATTATTTCAGGGGTTCCTGCCTGCACGACATCCACTGAGCTTCAGGCAGACAGGCACCCAGTCTACGATGAGGTATCTATCAGCACGAGGTAAAGATGCAATGATTTGGGGCGCAGAGAACTTCATCTTCAGCTTGCAGAGTCATGAACTAGCAAGCCAGTGGCCAGTGACAATCAGGAAATGCAAACACAGTGCAGCTGCGACTAGTTCTGTAAAGACAGAATGACAGACTTCAGTGCTACTTTGGGCTTAGGCACGGCATTTACACCTCCCTCTTGCCAGCACTGTACTTGGATTCTTCCAGACAGAATAGCATTGGCACTTGTGTACCCAGTGCTGGACTAGCACCATGCCGAGGGGGTGGTAGGGTTCTCCAGATTAGGAGAAACAGCCCACTGAAGACAAGGTCTGCTCACTTGAATAGCAAGAAGCAAGAGGCAGAGTGTGTAGTTGTTTCCAACTAGGACAAGGGCCTAATGATGTAGCCCTTCTTCCCTTCCTTTCCTTTCATTAAATAAGCAGATGTTGAACACTGTGGGTGTCCAGATGCTAAGGCTCTTGGAGTGAGCAAACTTGGTACTTGCCTGTGAATGATTCCAGTCTGACTGGGGAGACGTCAAGTATTCTTAGCAAAGTATGATGGCTGCTAAGGACATGGGGACATTGTATGGGGGCCAGAGCAGGGTACAAGGTGAGAGTCTACTTGGATGTGAGGAGAATGTGATTGCACCAAGACATAGAAAGAAGAGGTTCATGGAGTCCGTAGTGGACAGGGGAGGCTTGCTGGAGGAAGGGATCTTAGCACTGTTTACTCAACTCTTCCTTCAGGCCATGGACCTCCAGCACGCAGTGCAATTCTCTAATGCTCCCCAAGGTTTGGAAATTCTTGACTCTATTTTGAGTTCTTTCTGCCAGGCCAGCTCGATGTTGCCAGACGTGGCAAGGGTAGTTGGAGTTGGCATGAAGCCCTTATCTAAAAGTCAATTGCATTTGCCTTCTGAAAATGGGACAAGATATTTATGCTTAATAGTTGGGTATTTTTGTTGTTGACTTTTTTAAAACTTTTTTTTTTTCAGGTCACACTCTGCTAGTGAAATAAGATTAATTTAAAATGGAATTAACTGTCTGTTCCATGTAAGACAACCTTGCCGAATAATTACATCAAATATAGTTTGCAAGGAAGGTTGTCTTTTTATCTTTCTTAAAAGGCAGTCCAGAATATAAACATGTGCCACGCTTGCCTCTGAGAACCAGCCTGTTCTTGAGTTTTTACTCTATCTCTGTACCAGCTCATCCTTCTCTGAGAACCTGGGTCAGGCAAAATTGTAATAATCTTATATCTCAGAACTCAGAGAACCTTTCTGTGCCATCTTCACTGAAGATATCAGCTTTAATAAAAATGAAAGTACCCAGGCTTATTCAGCAGCAGGAAAAATAAATTAAAAAGGCTCAGAAAGTCCTGCATAGTTCCTCTTTATTATATGGCAACAGAGAGAGAGAGAGAGAGAGAGAGAGACAGACAGACAGAGAGAGAGAGAGAGAGACAGAGACAGAGACAGAGACAGAGACTTACAAAGGGGAGAGACAGAGATGCTCATCGAGTGAAGGGGATCAGTGGGGTGTTAGGGAGCAGGGACTCTTTGCTTCCTTGCACATGCTCAGGTCACAGTGGAGCTGTGTCTTTGCAGATGTCTGCGGCTGTGTCCTCCTTCTGGGAGCCCAAGGACGACCTTCCTTCTGACCCTGTCTTCTCACGTTTAGGGAGGTTGGCTGAAAATGGGCTTACCCTTGAGGAACTTAGAACTCAAGATGACGGTAAAAATATTCTTGCTCAACATGTTCATTTTGCAAACGAGGAAACTGAGACCCAGACAAAGGAAAATCAGTGGCTTCTTACTGTCTCTTAACAAGTGCGTGGGATGCGTGAGAATCTGTGGCTGAGCTGAAGGAGGGGTTCCCCAGTTCTACACTGAGCAAATGGGAAGCAAGTGGGGTGAGAGCTTGACACTCCTGATTCCCAGGCTGTGTGCTTCATACCACTCCATTCCCACTTGCTTTAGTTAAGTGAGGGGTGTGAACTGAGCAAAGACTGGATGTTTCTGCGGGCTGTGACTTGACTTTTATAACCTATTCTTTCTGATTCCACCATCTTAGTGGTTTTCAACTGGGGGAAAGTTTGCCTTCCAGGGGGTATTCAGAAATGTCTGCAGACATTTGTCACAACCTGGGGAGAGTGCTACTGGCATCTAGTGGGTAGAGGTCAAGGATGCTGTTACATATCCTGCAATGCATAGGACAACCCCTCACGACAAAAAATTGTGCAGCCCCAAACATCAATAGTACTGCTGTTGAGAAACTCTGTATATCTAATTGTGTGTGTGTGTGTTTGTGTGTGCGTGCGTGCGCGTGCGTGCATGCGTGGAGGTGTATTTGAAAGAAAGGAGAATTCATTGAGACTGAGGGAGGGTGCTGATATCATTTTGGGAGTGAATTGGGCTCCTATTTTACAAACTTGCCTGAAATCTGAATTTTACATCTAGCTTGTTTAAAAAAGATGTATTCCCAGATCCCTCTCTATAGATACTGAATCAGAATCTCCAGGAGCGGACCCAGGGATCAATATTGCTATTCTGCTCCAAAGGTGATTGATTCTGACATGGAGCCTGTTTTGGTAAATAATGGATTAGGTAACAGTGCTAGCTGAACATTTGTTATTTGTCCATTCAGATAAACTTGGATATGAACCTCAGTGCTGCCGTTTATCAACTAAATGACCTTGGACATGTCACATATTCTCTGAACCTGTATTGTTTCTTCCTTGAAGAAAGGACGGCCACATCCATTTCATGGTTTGCAGTGAGCATACAATGAGATAACCTGCATTGAGGCTTCTGGGCAGCAGCAGGTGTTCATACTCATGAGCCTATTGTGTTTGGTAATAAGGGACTTAACAGTCATCAACCACTTATATTTCAGGCACTGTCTTAAATGACTTCACAGTATATATATATTTTTTTTACTTAGCTTCATAACAATCTTGTTTTAAAGCTAGGGCACATTCTAGGTACCCTGACTGTGGCAGGCTGAATAATGGGCCGCCAGGGCATCCACTTCCTCATCTCTGGACCCGTGAATGTTATCTCACATGGCAAAAGGGACTTTGTAGGTGTGATTAAGTTAAGGATCCGAAGATGCAAAATTATCTTGGATTATCTGGGTGGGCTTGATGCCATCACAGGGGTCCTTTTAACAGGGAGACAAGAGGTCAGAGGAAGTAGAAGATGTGACGATGGAAGCCAGAGGTTGGAGTGATTCGAGGGGTCATGAGCCGAGGAATGCTATTGGCTTCCAGCAGCTAAAAGAGGCAGGAAATGGATTCTCTCTTAGAGCCTGCAGAAGGTCCAGCCCGCCGACACCTTGATGTTAGCCCTCTAACACCCATGTTGGACTTTGACTTTCAGAACCATAAGAGAATAAATTTGTGTTTTTAAGTCACCAAGTTGTGGCCATTTGTTAGAGCAGCCCTACGAAGCAGATACACTTATGATGGTCTCACGCCCACAAATCCCGAGTGGTAAGAGCAAGATCAGGCATCTGCTATCTACCCAGTTAGAAGAGAAACACACACACAACTGAAAAGGCTGGGAGAATTCGCATCGAGGGGAAAATGGAAACCTAAGAGGAGAAGTTGAGAGCGAGGATCTTCCCCACTGGCACTGTTAATCCCGGGGAACTCCTTGCAGGAAGTGAGAAGGCTGCCATTTCCTGAGGCCTCCAGCTGATATTTGTAAAGGCATTTTGGTATCTCGGAAATGTCTCCTCTCTTACCCAGTGGTCCACTGAACCTTTAGATATTGAGCCTTCGGTCTGGTCTCCAGCCCTCCTGTCCCAGATGGCATGGTGGCTCCTGCTGCTAGCTTACATATTTCGGAAGCGGCTTGTCACCCCCTCCCCTGTCCTCCAACTCTGATTAGAGAAGATGGCAGGCGAGGCCCTCTTCATTCCCCTTCTTTGCCATTTTGCAAGTCTCTACTCTCCCCAGCCTCACCCTGCACTACCGTGTGTCAGTTGATGAGGGCGGTGTCAGTTGATGAGGGCGGTGTCAGTGCTGACCAGCGTGGTTGTTAGAGGTCTGAATTATTTAAGGGATGTGCATGTCTTTCACCTCTCATTCATCAGAGGGAGGCTGGCCAGGCGTATTAACCTTTAGCACATTACTATTTTGCTGGTGGGAAGGAGGAGGAAGGTGGGAGTTGGGGCAGGGGGTGGAGGCAGGGGTGAGGGGTGGTACAAAGAATGAATTGTTTGTGTGGTGGAGGATTGGGAAGAGTTGCCCTGAGAAAAAAGGCAGATAGAAAAAAAAAAGCTGAGTGTAATTTGATAGACTATTTTTGGCTCTGAGACACTGAATTGGAAATGCAGGGGAACTAGCACGTCACACGTTCGGAGGAATCTGTGAGCTTATGGACCAATATGATCACTATAATTATAATACTAATAAATGTTCTCTCATGGTGTGACTTGTGGAGGTCACCTTGAGATGAGAAAGCGAAGAGGAACAAAGGAGGAAAGGGAAGTTATTAATAAACCTTAGTCTCCACCCCCCACCCCTCAGAATTCGTGCATCCTTTCCCACACTGAACCCTTCTGTGCTCACCTCCCTTGCCCAGACTTTGATGACAGAGGAGCCCACTTGGTCCAGTGTCACGAGCCCTGGGGAGCTGCTGTTATTTCCAGAGGGACCGTTTTGTTAGAGGATATGGCCACTTCTGGTCTGGTCCCTATTTGGACCTGGAA